>NW_006160111.1:1035216-1054535 GCF_000334495.1 Tupaia belangeri chinensis | reverse complement strand
TGTGTGTGTGTGTGTATATATATATATATATATATATATATATATATATATATATACACATATATATTTATTTATCTCAAAGTACATGTGTTCTTGTTTGAATAAAATGAATTGTTTCCAATGCCAAACTGCAGTGCCACTTTGCATTAGTAACTCCTCATCTTGATTACATGACATCAAAAAAAGGTGAGATTACCATCTATCATTTAGTCATTGTTATTCAATTTATATCTTCACCACAGACTGAAGAGTATAGTAAATATCTAGAGGCTTCCCTTTTCTCATTGCAGAATGCTGCTAAGAAGGAGTTAAAGTGGTCATGTAAGTTTCTGAAATGAGGAAGTAAATTTATGTGTGTGTGTGTGTGTGTGTGTGTATGTGTGTGTATGATTTGCCAAAATTAATAAAAAATAATTTCTATGATTTCAGATCATCTCCCTGGGAAATATTGTTAATGCATTCTGTTTCTTGAATAGCCAAAAACATTGACCCAGAGCTTTAAATAAATGGGACTTTTAATATTTAGAATGATATATTAAAAATTTTTATAATAGTTCAATAGGCAAGAAACTATTTCCTAACATTTCATCATTTTAACTTTCATCAAATAAAGTCACATTATTATGCATCTTAAATCATATACGATGTTTTATCAGAACATGTAAGAATGATGTCTGGAGCCAATTGCCATAGAAAAGTAGATTCAGAGTTCATTAGTGCTTCCTCTGAGTTGATATAGTTAATCTTACTGTTTCTGGGTACAATATCCTTTTTGACTTTTCTTTTTTGCAGGAGTATAGAAAATGGCTATTAGTAAAAAATTGTTTCTTTATCGTGGGGTCTATATTTAATCCAGTGTTCATTTAACTGCCTTAAAATCTCAAAATATGTTGATTCAGAAATAGTGACATCCAGTTTTATTTTACAGTATTTATGCCATTCCAAAGTAATGTGATATTTTTTATAATGAAGGTTGTTTACTCAATACACAATTTACTTCAGATAATGGATTTTATTTCTTCTGCTTTTTCATAATTTATCATTTTTTAAAGATTAAATTCAAGATTGCAATGAAAGCACTGAAATAATTTTTACATTTGGAAATTCTACTATTATTATCGTCTTTGCTATTATTACCATTCCTGCACTACTGGACTCTTTTAAAGATCAGCATTCTGAGTCTTGATATAGATTTTTTTTTTTTATTTAACAAAACAAAATATGAGGTGGTATTGCTAAGCTTATTTTACAGGAGAGGAATTTGAAGTTTTAAATTAATGAAATTTTAAAGCAAATAAGCTAATCAGGTTGTACTGCCTGCCATTGGTAAAACCTGCTTCAATAATTCTGCAGCCTTGCAATCCAACTTCATTAATTGTCATGTTCAGAAAACAGCCACTTTATTTACTGACATTCTTATTTTTTTTTTAATGCCATAGAGCACATGTGCTAGCTACAGAGGTTGGGATAGAGTGAAAAATCACTTCCTGGGGGGAATAGCCATGGCACAATCACTTATTCATTTTTTCCTGTGATTTTTGGTATGCATGTAGATGCACCCAGCATGATTTTCAAGCTGCTGGATACCGGACTTGAACTTCGGACAGCCATATAGGAATCCATTGCCTTAATCACCATGCCATCTGATGACCCCTATTGATTTTTTTTAACTTGACACTTTAACCTAATTACAAATGACTAATATGCAATATTTAGCTTGATAGTAGAAATAATATGCATTTAATACAGGTTTGTATTTAAAAAATGACTTATTTTTTTTCTTTTGTTGAACCTATTAATTTTTATGCTAAATATTTTTATACAGAGTTCATGTTTCATTACAAAATATGTAGGATATTACTGAATAATGTTACTTTCAGACAGATAAATAGCAGTTTTAAAAAATTAGGCTTCATATACATTTTATTTTGAAGTTTAAAATATTTTCCGTTTAGGAAAACATTTCAATGATCTAGCAATATCCCTGTACATTAAACTTCCTGACAGAATCACTAATATAATCATTTTAGTTTGACAGAGAAGTAGAGTTTAGAGGTCAGTAGGAAATATTTATTTTACTCCATCACCTCTCAACTTGTTCTATACAAGTTATTCCATTTTGCAAGAGCATAAAGTACCAGTTAGTTCTCATAGCTTCATTAATACCTTAGGGATGCTCATAATATTTAAAAAGAAAAAAGAAAAAAGAAAAAGAAAGAATGAAAAGAAGAAAAGAAGAAAGAAAAACAGCTGTTAAAGCTAGATCACTTTCTAAGATACACTGATATTCTAACTACTGCACTCAGATTTTTCTACCTGAACTATTTGGAGAAAGAAAATATGAGTAACTTTGTAATAAAAAATAGGATTTAACATTTGCACAGTGTTTGTTAGGTTCTCTGGCAGAAGATGAAAACAAAAGAAAGAAAGGACATGATCTTTCATGCTATAAATTGAAAGAAGAGTGAGTTTCAGTTTAAGATGTGTTTTATGAGGGGCATTCTATGATGAATTAGAGAACAGAAATGTCATGTTTCTAGAACACCATGGATCTAAGGACTCTGAATGAATGAGTGCACACACAGGGAATATGGCCTTCCTGCCTGCAAACAACAGGATGCCATTAGATATGTGTATAATATGATAAATGTGTTTTCCAAAATCCAAGGTGTTCTGGCCAGCTTCTTGCATCCTTTAGCCATAACCCCCTAATCAATACTTGTATCAACCTATTATTTTTTAATCTTCTTATTTTTCTTGTTCTTTAAAATATGACTTTCTTTAAAAAATAACTTATTTTCTTCCTTTCTCTAATAAATATGAAGGACAAGAGAGGCTTGGCAGGTGCATGCCTAGTTTGGTCTCTAACTCTTTACTTAGTTTTCTCTGTCTCTATGACTACAGTAGTTATATTTATTGGTAACTCTATGCTGGTCATAATCATCATAGTGACCAAGTGGTTAAAAGAGTTGAATCCCACATGGACAACTGTGCTGATCAAATTTCAGCATCAGCAGCTTGAAAAGCATACTGAGCCACGTGTGCAAGTGGCCTAAATCCCAACGGGATGAAGAAATGAAGAAGGAATTGTGGCATGACCATGACCCATTGGGGGGGGTGGGGGGTGCTTTCTTCCTCTCCTAGTCTTTCTGTCTCACTGGTGAGTCAACACATCATCTGGTAAATTAGAAATATAGAGTATGTTTTACTATTTTTACTTCATAATTTTAAATTGCACCATATTAGAAAAAAAAAACTAGAAATATCTTGTTTAAAATATTTTTAAGGTGGGAATCATTTTATCTGGATTTAGATGGAGTCTCCAAATGCTGGATTAATGTTGTAAGCAACCAAACTCTTAGCTTATAATACATAGCACCAGTAAGACATAGAGAAATAGGTTAGCAAGGATTATCTTGTCCCACATAGGCTTTGTGAGGAAAAAGTTGTCAAGAACTATGGAAGGGATTACTTTGGAAAGTGCAGTCTCCACACAGGAAAGGCAAAGAATAGTTTCCTATTCTTGAAATTGTTAGGTTGAGAAATACAAATGACAGCAAAGAATTGAAGGCAAGGAAACAAGCTGCTGAGCAAAAGGTTTATTGAGAAAGATGAATTCCACAGACAGAGAACCCTAGGTCCAAGGGAGACAAGCAGGCCATAGTTTTACTGAGAAAGACGTTCCACAGAAAGAGCACCTCAGCACCAAGGGAGGCAAGCAGGCCAGGTCTCCCTTCCCTGCAGTGCCCTTTTATTCTGTTGTAGATCCTTTGTTTCATCAAAATGTGTACACCAAGATCTCCTCCAGTTGCTACTTTTTATCTTATTTTCACCTTTTATTTTGAGAGTTTGGTGAATGTCACAAAGTAAGCAGTTCTGGGGTCCTACCTTAACCCTTTGGGTTCCTGGTATTCTAATACCTAGCAAATCCCACCTCAAAGAATACAGAACCCAATGCTGTGGGGCACTGAAGTCCATCTGGCTACTTCCTGCTGCATGAGGGTGACATGGGGGCAAGGTCCCAATCCTTTGAGTTTCTCCTAGGAGTTTCTCCTACAGTCACTAGCATTGTGGTCCCCCTTTTCATCTAGTGGACTGGAATAATAGTTGGAGATAGTCAGGCAGTCACATCATTAGGTAGGAGCTGTGGTTAGGATATCACCTGGAACAGAAAAAAGGCATGTTCTACTTTCAGCGATATCCCCAGGTAAGTCCCTAGAAAGACAGATGAAAAACCATGTCTCATTTTGTTTTTTGAGGAACAAAGAGAGGCATTGGCCCTGGTTTATAGTGTTCCATAGTTATAACAAGTCCAATGATGCCTTTGTCTCCACAAACAAATGACATGTATCTCCTCAGGTGCACAGTACATTATATCGACTCATTTAAAGGCAAATAGAAATTGAGACTCAGTGCTAAGGGTATGCAGAAAAGGCACCCTTAAGATCCAAGAGTATAAACCATAAAGTAGAAGGAGATATCTGATTTCATTGGCAGTAAGGATTTGGGACCACAGGATGCAGTGGAATTATGGCTTCGTTAATTATATGGAGGTCTTGTACCAGCTGGTAAATGCCATTTTCCTTTTTGATAACAAGATTGGAGTGTTGCAGACTGAATAAGTAGGTAATAATAACCCATTATCTAAAATTTTCAATTAGTTCTTGGAGTCCCTGATGGAGATACATTGTCTTTGTCTGAAAAACTGGGTTTGGTTCTTTAACTAAGGATAATTATTTGTTTTGCCATTTTAGCCTTTCTAGAATTTGAGTGTCCCAAATCTGTGGGCATAGTTATAGCTTCCTCCCAAGGAGCAGAAGTGGAGGACAAAAGACTTTGGACCCATAAGAAATATAATATAGAAAGGCTCCCAAAGTTGTATCTCCTCCCAACATGACAGTAGTGCCAATTTTCATAAGAATATCTCAGCCTAATAGAAGGCTTGGACCATCTCGCATATCAAGGTACCAATGGGAGAAAGTATACCTGTCCCATAGGAAAAGTAGAGGTCCAGTGAAATGGCAGTTGGAGGACCCTGCTGTGGCTTTACTCACTAAGACAGACTGAGGAGAAGCAGGTCTAGAATAGGCAATCAGGACAGAGCAAGTAACCTCTGTATCCAAAAGGAATTTAGTTCATCTATGTGTCACATTCTAAAATGAGTCTGGGGTGACAACTTTCTACATAAGGGCTGGCTGCAGGGGGCCTCTTCAGTCCAGGGTCATCATGAGACTTCTCTGAGGCCCCTAAATCCTTGGACCCAGGGAACAGAAAACAGCCCAATGACCTACCTGTTGGTAGTGAAGACAGGGAGCCCATCATAGTTGTCATGATTTGGAAACCCTTAAGCCCCTGCTCCATTTTATTTAAATATTTTTTTAAATTAGAGAAAGTGAGAAGTCACCCTCTCAGTGGGGATGGCCACACCACAGTCACTTATCTTCCATTTTCTTCCTAGGGTTTTGGGTGTGCACACACAGATGCAGGGCATGAATTTCAAACTGCCAGGTTCATTCAGGACTTGAACTGGGGTCAGCCATGTGGGAGACCAGTGCCTTAATCACTCTGCGCCTGCTGGCCTCTCATTTGTTAACAGACTGAACATTTATCATCTTTGTTAGGCTGGGAGCCCTGAGGCATTGGATGAGAGAAAATTTGGAATATAGCCAATAATTGTGTATGCCTCCAATATTTCCTTTTTTTCCTTCTTTGACCCTTGACTTTTCCTGATCTTGATTATAAAAGGCTGTAATAGAAGCTTGACGGAGGTCATCCACGGTCACTCTTGATCCCTGCATGAGCTTTTGGAGCCTTTGAATATTGGGAGCTGACTTGAACAAACACTTGTCCTTTAATATGAAAAACACTTTCTTCAAATTTTAGGCTACTTGTCATATATAAAATTACCTTCATCCTACTTACTTTTTTTTTTAACCTTGTTTCTCTTTTTCTTCTTTACCTCAATTTAGGCTTTGCTAGAAGGAAAACAAAGTTTCCAAATAATCTAAAATACTCTTAATACACGAGGGGAGAACCTGCAAAGCTGAGAATTCTCCATATTTTAACCCTATAATTACAGACATTTAGGTATTCTTATAAGGAGCACAGATTTTTGGTAAGTGTAGAAAGGTTGAAAAGTGCAAAATAATAGATCATAATATAGACAGAAAAATGGTTGTTATGGCATGCCCTAGAAATTTTGAATTTTATGTATTTATTATCTTATGCCAGATTTCTCTTGTTCTTAGCTTATATTGGGGACAAATGGTATTAAAAAGGAAAATAAGCATTCTCTCAGGTCTATAGACTGGTTCTCATTTTAATCACCTAACTGTATTTTTTCAACAAGATTTCCAGAGGTTCTGTATATGCACTAATACTTAAATTGCTACTTCAGAATTACAAAATAAAACTTACACTAAAAAAATACTGCTCAATGTGAAATCCCCATCATTTCATTGCTTTGTTTAGTCCATTTTGATGTAAATACATACATTTAATTTTAAAATTAAGATGTGAATTGATTTGAAATAAAATAAATTTAATTTTTGAACATTTTTAAGTTTATAAATATAATTATTCATATGAAAGGCATATAAATGCAC
Organism: Tupaia belangeri chinensis; assembly: GCF_000334495.1. NCBI lineage: Eukaryota > Metazoa > Chordata > Mammalia > Scandentia > Tupaiidae > Tupaia > Tupaia belangeri. Next base: position 1,047,930 of record NW_006160111.1, on the reverse strand, counting down.
ACACATTTTTCTACTAATTCTCTGAAAAATACCTTATTCATGTACTTTATGGGATGCCACTACTTTTTAAATTTTTTTCTTCTTATAGATTTTTTTTTTTTTTTTTTTTTTTTTTTTGCCATAGGGTTTGTGCAATTGCTGGAGAAAGAAAGTGAGAAAGGGAAAATGAGAAATCATCTCCTAACCATGCCCAGGGGGAATGGCCATGCCATACTCCTTTCTCCTCCATTCTTCTCTCAGGATTTTGGGCATGTATGCAAATGTGCCCAGTGTGTTTTTCAAGCCGCCAGGTCTAGACTCAAACTGTGGAGTCAGCCATGTGGGATCCAGCACCTTAACCACACTCTACCTGTTGGGCCCCGATTGGCTTAGTATGCTCACTATAAATATATGGCAATTTACCCAGGTACAATTGTTCTCCAAGTGGCGTTATCATTTTACTTTCTCACTGTAAATGTGAGTCATTCACTATCTCCACATTCTCTGCAATATGTTTTGCTTTCATTGTTTTTTCTTTCTTTATTTTTTTTTAGTCATTCTACAATAATAGGTATCTAGTAATATCTCACTGAGATTTTAAATTGCATTTCCCCCCAGCTCATGATGTTGAGAATCTTTTCATGCACTATTTGCAATCTGACTACCCTTTCTGGAGAAATGTCTGTTCATGTTTTTGTCAGTGCATTTTGTAATTGCATCCTTTTATGTTTAGTTTCTTTTAAAAATATACATCCATACAGTTTTAGTTTAATATGTGATTTTTCAAATGTTTTCCTCTACTGTGCAGCTTGTATTTTTATCCTGTTAGAAATTTTACAAATCAAAAGTTTGGTTGTTGTTTTGTTGTTTTTAAATTTTGTTGAAATCTAATTTATGATTTTTTCTTTTACAGATCCTGCTTTTAGATGAATGACTAAAATCTATTGACCTAGATTTACATACCAAAGATTTGCTCTCATACATTTTTTTAAAGTTTCACAATTTATATTTAATATTTAAATTGTGATTCATTTCGAGTTAATTTTTGCATGGCTGTGAATTTCGTTAAATTCTCTTTCTATAATTGAGTGATGTAATCATCTGTCTTTTCTTCTACAGCATGTTAATAGTGCCCATTTTATTAATTGGTTAGAAATAATCAATCATTCTTGATTCCCTGGAAGTAAACGTAATCACTTCATAATAGTTATAATTATAATTATAATTATATATTTATAGAACATATGGGGTAATATATATATATATGTGTGTGTGTGTGTGTGTGTATTATGTTTTTATTGTTCATGTTGTTTTGATATTTTATTTTGATAGATAGCATCCTGTTTTTCAGTCTTAAAACAATGTTGACCATTACAGTATTTAAAAATAATGAAGTATTCAATACTTATTGAAAGAATAAATGAGAAAGTGATAAAATTATTATTTGATAGAATAAATATTTACAGCTTACAAGAAAAAGAACAGTTTCATTATCCACCAGCACAAGTTTTAAACTATTGCTTTTTTTTTCCTTGTTCTTAACCAGAGTGAAATATCTGCATGCCCAGACTCTCTTTCTCTGCCTGTCCATACTACTAAGAAAGATAAATGGAAACAGTACTTTCTCTTTTTTGCCTCTGTCCTATTTCTGACCATAAAAACTGTCACAGTGATCTATTAACATTGTGGATTTTTTTCTTTAGTCCAAGTGACAAGATTGCTATTTTTGAAAGAAGTTCTATCTTTTTTACAGGGACAATGAATGATTAAAGGTTTGGGCACTGGAATTACTAAACCTTTGTCTAAGAATATAGGTGATCTTAAAGTTGACTTATTGTGATAGGAAAAAAAAGAAATTTCACCTCATCTGTCTACACAAAACGTACAAGGTATGATATGACGGGTCATAATGAAAAGTAGGGGTTATTTTTTATCTTCTATCAGTGGAAATTTCTTTTATGGAACAGAGAAGTGCATTATCCCAAGTCCAGCTCTTAAGAAGGAAGAAGATAAATCTATTGAAGGAATATACCCTGTTCAGCCTTGTCCAACATGAAGCTTTTAATATGTCTATTTTTCCTATTGTTTTGTTTTATGTTTCACAACTGAGTTTAAAAAAATAATCAGTATCCTTGTAGCACGTTAATTCTCCTCTTAAAACTAACTTGATTATTTTTTACTTCCTTTGGAAGAACATAGAGATGTCATAAAATTCCTTAAATAATTAAGAAATATATTTTTAAAAATAACTTAATAAGGAACATGGTTTTTAAAGCAGCTTATCACATAATATGGTGATTAAAATAACTTGATATTTAACATAAAAATGTGAAACTATCATTGTTTTAAAGTAGCAAATACATTTAAAACTTATCTACTTTTTTGAAAATATTACTTCTATTTTAACACAAGACCAGTGTTAAATAATGATGTTACTAGTTATGTGACAGGTAAATATCCTAATTTTGATATAGATATGATCCTAAATTTTTCAATGTAGATTTAGGCATCTATACATGAAAGTTAAGGCACTGCATCCCACGTGGCCAACTTCAAATCCCAAATCTCACAGCTTGACAATCACACCAGACATGTGCACATGCATGTCTAAATCCCAAGAGCAGACCGGAGGAGAAGGAATAGCTTTGTGGCAATCCCACCTGGCGGGATTTTCCTCTCCCTCTTTCTCTCACTCTCTCTGGCTAGCACACATGCCCTATAGCAAAAACAAAAAGAAAATACAAACCCCCCTCCCCCCCGTCCACCCAGGAAACTTTGAACTATAGATAAATCTGGAGATTTGAATGAAAGTTTGGCTTTTTATTTAAGGGATATAATCCAAAATAGCTGAAGTGTGATAAACTGTATAAAATTATTTTTTCCAAATACAATTTTATCCAGACACTCCATATGTAAAACAGATGAAGTTGAGGTACTACAGTTGAAATAGAAAGTGGATTGGTTGGGTGAGGAACTGAGGGGTTAGCTTCATCTGTTTGATGCATCAAGGGATGAAATTAAAACAATGAAAGGAAAATCACTTGAATTGAAATCAAGAGATATATTAAACCAATCTAAAAATCATTGGAATAGTGCTCTTATTCAATTATGATTCTATCTATATCTATCATCTATATATATTTTTAGATTTTCCTGTAGGGCATATGCACTCACTGGAAAGAGACACAGACAGAGGGAAAGTGGAAAATTATCAGCCTCCAGTGAGGATGGTCATTCCACAAACCTGACATTCTCCTCCTAGGATGTTGGGCATGCAATTTATACACACACACACACACACACACACACACACACAAATTCCATTCCATTTGTCATTATTATTTTTTACGTTGACCAGAGAGAGAGAAAGGGAAAGTGAGAAAGCAAGCTGCCAGGTCCAGGACTCAAATCTCAAACCCAGTCGGCCATGTAGGGATCCAGCACCTTTAGACATCACTCTACCTGCTGGCCCCGCAATGATATATTTTTAAAAGTACTATACATCGGGTCCAGCAGGTGGGTGTGGTGGTTAAGGCATTGGTCTCTTAGAATGATATTGAAGAGAATGTAGGGATATTTGTAGTTTAGTTAGTGCTCTCTCCTCTTTTGCTCCAACAACAACCTCCAATAATAATTTGAGTCTTGGACCTGGTGACTTCCTTTCTTACTTTCCCTCTCTCCCTTGTCAAATTTAAAAAAAAATAGCAATAATAAAAAATAAAAATTAAATAAAATGATTCTTTTAAAAATTACTATATATTAATTGTGGTTCTAAAATAGCAAGTGTAGTTTGCTTTGGGTAATATTGATATTTTAACAATATAGATGCTTCTAATCCATGGAGTGGATGTCTTTCTTTTTTCTCTTTTCTTTTTTTTTCATTTAAGATATTTATAAATTTCCTTCATTGGTGTTTTATAGTTTTTGTTGTAGAGCTGTTTCATATCCTGGTTAAATTTATTTCTTACATTTTTTTAAAAAGGTTTTTATCACGCTGCTCATGCACTTGCTAGAGAGAGACAGAAGGGAAGAATTTGAGAAATCATCCCCAATGAGAAATGCCCATGCCACAATCTCTTTCTTCCAGTTTCTTTTGGGTACACATGCAAATGTGCCAGGCATGATTCTCAGGCTGTCAGGTCCAGGATTCAAACAGTTGTCGGCCATGTGGAAGTCCAGTGCCCTAACCACTACACCACCTGCTGGGCCCTATTCCTACACTTTTTTTTTTCATGGCTATTGTAGATGGGTTTGGTTTCTTGATTTTGGTTTTAGTAAATCTATTGTTGGTATATAAAATTCTACCTATTTTTTATGTTGATTTTTGTACTCAACAACTTTACCAAATCCATTGCTGAGTTATAAGAGTTTTTTATAGAAGCTTTAGGTTTTTCTATATATACAATAATTTCATTTGCAAACAGAGACCATTTGATTTCCAACTTGTATACCCATAATTTTTTTCTATGGCAAATAGCATTAGATAATCCAGCACTATGTTGAATAAGAGTAAAGTGGACTTCTTTCTCGTTTTCCAGTTTTTAGAGTAAAAGCTTTCATCGTTTCCCTATTCAGTATGATGCTAGTAAATACATTTGTCATATGTGACTTATGTTGGCATATGCACCTTCTGCAATTAAAGGGTTGTCAGAAAAGTCATGATTCATTTTTGGATAGGAAAACATGTCATGACTTTCTTGACAACCTAATGATTTGTTGAGAGTCTAAATAATAAAAAGATGTTATAGTTTATCAAATGCCTTATTTTTGTATCAGTTGATATGTTCTTATGTTTTTCATTTTTCATCCTGTTAATGTGACATATTATGGTTATTGATTTGTGTTTATGAAAACATCCTTGTATCCTTGAGATAACTCCTATTTGATTTTTTTTTTCATGCGTTCATTTGGTTAGCTAGTATTAAATATTTTTAGAGGTTTTTTCCATAGGACACTTGCGCCTGCTGGAGAGAGATAGGGATAGAGAGCCAGAGACAGTGAGAGAGAAAGTGAGAAATCAGTCCACAGAGTAGATGACCATGCTGCAATCTCTTCCCCTTCATTATCCTCCTGGCATCTTGGGCATAAATGTACATGTGGCTGGTGTGATTTTCAAGTCATTGGGTCTGGGCCTTGAACCATAGTCAACCATGTAGGAATCCAACAACTTAACCATTACAATATCTGCTGGCTCCACTAGTATTAAACTCATTGAGCATTTCCTTTTTGTCTGTGCTGATCAACAGTATTTGTCTATAGCTCTCTTTTTTATTGTTATCTTTGTCTGGTTTGGTATCAGGAGAGTGGTTGATGTAAAAAAATGTACTTCAAAATATTTATTAAAAATTTGAATTAAAATATGTAAGTTTATTTTGGGGTAAAAGTTTTGAAATCCATGCATAGTTTTATTTCATAACATGTATCTTACATGAACTTTTTAGATGAGCTCTCATACAATTATTTTGAGAGTATTCCCTCCGCTTGAATCTTTTTTCCCCCTAGGTTTTTATTTATATATTTTTGTTCCATGGAAGAGAGAGAGTGTGTGAGAGGCACACACACTGAGTTCATCTAGGTTATGGTCACATGTGTGCGCCCAGTCTACACTGGAGAACATGAGACATGAACCCAGGACCTTGCAGTGTGGGCTCAGCACCACCACAGAACACTGTGTGAATTCTATGCAACAGTGGCTAGTCCTCACTTGACTCTTTTGAGATACTTTGATAATAATTAGTGTTAGTTCTTCTTTTAACACTTTTTGAAATTTGGAAGTAGGTTCATCTGATCTTAGATTTTTCTTTTCAATACTATGTAAAGTAATCTATAGAGTAAATGCAATTCTGTTAAAATATCAATGGCTTTCATTGCAGAAATAGAAAACACAATTATAAAATTTCTACAGGGTTTAAAAGGCTCCAAATAGCAAAATCATTTCTACATAAGAAAGTACCAGTTTGGGGGGTGGACAGTGGCACAGTGGTAACGCAATGCTATATGAGGCTTTCCCACAGGGAAACATTTTGGCTTTGCATCTGGAGAACTCCCTGAACATGCCAAGCATGTATATAGTGGTTTCTCAAAAAGGAAAACATAAGACTACCCTATAATCCAGTAATCCCACTGTAGGAAAGGAGCTCAGTTTCTCAAAGAGCTATCTGTACTCCTGTGCACTATTCACCATAGCTAAGATATGAAATCAATTTATGTGCCCAATGACTGATGAATGTATTTAGAAAATGTTGTGTGGATAGATAGATAGATAGATAGATAGATAGATAGATAGATAGATACAACAGAAGACTGTTTAGCTATAAAAATGATAAAATTCTGTCATTTGTGGCAAAATGTACACATCTACAGAAATAATGCTAAATTAAGCAAGACACAAGAAGACAAATATTGTATGTTCTCATTCATTAGTGGAGGCTAAAAGATCTGGTTGCAAAGAATTGGAGAGTGAAATAGTGAAAACCAGATGCTGAAAGGGTAGGAGGATAGAGGGGAACAGGTAGAGCTCCGTAAACATATGCCAGAGTGCAAGTAGATAAATGAAATGAGTTCTAAAGCTAGTATAGTAGAGTAGCTGTAGTTGTGACAGTTCAACATATGCTTCAAAATAGCTAAAAGAGAGGTTTCCAAATGAACACAATGCAGAGTAATGATGTATGTTTGAGTGTTTATGCTTAGTGCCTTGATTTGGTCATTACATAATGTATTTCAGTATTGAAAAATCATGCAGTATCCCATAAATATGTATAACTATTGTATGTCAAATAAAAATTATAATAAGAAATATAAAATATCAGTTCTAAACATTCATCTATGATTTGTGATACCTTCTTACGTTAACTCATATAAGCCACTCTTTATTCAAGTATATATTGTCAAAACCCTTGTTACATGATTTATAGCTTAATTTTTAAGGAAAAAATAAATTCTATATTTCTAATCCCCTTGTAGATTGGCTTGTTATTTCACCAACTGAATATAGGAGAAGTGATATAAGATATGAAATGTTAAGCCTTAAGATATCTTATAATTTCTGTATTGACACATACTGAATATTTCTCTGTTGTACTCACAACATGGTAAAGCTTAGAATGAATAACCACCTAAAGAGAGACTCTGTTTTCCTAGGGGAGCCAGGTATCTGGCTCACCAAACAGCTAATTGCAGAAGCATAACAGGACCTAGGTAGCCTTAGTAAGCTTCCACTTTGCACATACATGACTCAGCGGTTTCTTGAGATGTGGGTGGGGCAGATGCACAGCGCATTGAACCTGAGTGTCTATCAGGATTAGTAGTGTGATCAAAATAATCAGAATACCTGCATTTGTGAGTCTCCATACAGTAATCAGTAAATATAGAGTTTTATTACTCCTAGAGTAACCAACATATCAAAGAGTTTATAAAGTCAAATTGGTAGTGATAACTCATCCTGTCTGTATACATGAATTGCTCGATTTAATCAGACCAGCAGCATATCAATAGAAGACATCTCTTTGCAAGAAATAGGAACTTGCACACTACTTAAATAATAAGGAAAACAATTCACTCATATAAGTGTGAATATCAGAATTGGCAGGTAAAGCCACTAAATAATATTTCAGAAGTTTCTGTCTGCCTTTCACCAAATTATATCATCTAGAACACCATTTTTGTCCTATAGATAATTGCCTCATGATCATAACATAGCTGCTGGAGCAATGGAGGCTAGGACTTGCTCTTTTCTAGAAATTCAGAATAAATTATTCCTAAAAAAAAAAAAGTAAAAGTTAGAAACTTTTCCAGAAAGTCCTTTGTCCCATTCAACCCATTGCACTATGACTCTACTCCTAAATCTGTCACCTTAAAAACAGATGAGAGTGGTGAGTTGTCATAGCCAATGTGCTTGGCTTAAACTTGCTCCTCTCCCAGCACTAGCCATCCCTATCCTATGCTTCATGTAAACAGCATGTCAGGGCTTCTCCCACAAAGAACCTTCTACTTACTTCTAACCTTCACAAAGGCCTTCTATTGTTGCCAAAGGATACCAGATTCCATGGCCCATACTGCCATTCTCCGGTTACTCCAGATTTAGATAATGAAGGACACTACAAGGAAGTATTAAAAGGCTTAGAATCAGAATGATAATATGAGTGTTTGTGACAGGCATTTGCTTTGTTTATTTTGGAAAATCACTTAACCTGTCTAAATCTCACTTTCCTCATCTGTAAAAGCAGAGGTAATAAAAGTACTGAGTCGTCATGTCAGTGTGAAATTTGAGTGAATTCATGAGTTGTATATAAAGCCATATTAGAAGAGCATTTAGCACCAATTAATGACTCGATATAGACTCACACTGTTCTTTTATGCATCAGACACACATACACACCACAGTCACACATACAGAATGTTTAGATACATTGTGTCTGTGCCATCACTGGTTGTTGCATGTTTATTGATTGGGTTGATTGAGTGAAAACTCCACTCAGCTAAATCTGGGGAAACATAATAAAAACCGTGACCAGCTGGGTCTCAGAGAAACATGGCTAAGCACTTTATATAGAGAGATAACACCACAATTTGCTCAGTCAACTAGATTTGAAACCTCAGAGTAATTGTTTACCACTCCCTCTTCTCCACAACCAATTAATTCTTAAATCCCACAGATATATATATATATATATATATTTTATTCTAGCTTATTCTACTGATCATAATGAATGGCACTGCCTCTTTTTATTTAGCATAGTCTTTATGTAGTTGGTATAATGTAAAATTTTAGATGACTAAGGACAGTTTGGCTTGCCAAAGCTTAACATTCTTGATGTTTCTACTTTGGGAAATTTGGTATGTCTCTGCTTAGCTCCAGTCTGATGTTATGAACAAGAATTACTAAAAAAGAGGTAAACAAAAAGCTGTCTTGATATGTAACTAGAAGTCATGCTATTCTTATAGTTTTAGCCCTCCTAATACATTAATAACTCACATCTTATGATGGAGGTGGGAGGGGATGTTACTTATAAAAATAACCTGACAGTGGAAATCCACACTAATTCAAAGGTACTTTTAACTTGAATCTGAACTCACATTTCTGAATGAAAATCACTTCTTTTACAACATAAAGAGGAAAATAAAGGGACCAGCAGTTAGCATAATGGCTATGACACTGGACTCCCACGTAGTCGATGTGGTTCGAGTCCTGGACCCGGTGGCTTAAACTCACGCCGGGCGCATGTGCATGCATACCCAAGATCCCGAGAGGAGAATGGAGAAGGGATTGCAGCATGGCCATCCCCCCTAGGGGGTGATTTCTCGCTTCCTGTCTCTCTGTCTCTCTGTGTGTCTGACTAGCACATGCACCCTATTGCAAAAACCTCTCCAAAAAAGAAAAAAAAAAAAAAAGGTCAAATAAATACTCACAAGTATGCAGATATTGCATGGAATCTAGGAGAAAAATATAATAATCAATGTCCACAGAAGTACACATTGTAGTGCAACCATCACTTCCTGTGAGAGTGCTTTCTCACTTTCCCTCTCTCTCTCTCTCTCTCTCACTGTTTCTCTCTGGGGACCACTTTGAGTCAATTAGGATGGCTAGACTTTCTTCAAACCTATTTCAAACTTTTTGATATCATGATATCATAGCTTTTAGCTCATTATTCTGTTTAATCAAATTTTCTCCCTTCTTCAGCATCCAGGACTCTCTTTCATGCTCCAAGACCAATATTCAAATCTTACTTCTTCCCACTAACTTCAATTCATGCTTCTAGGTGTGTTCTTTAGACATACTGCACAACCTTTTGGGAGACATTTTCTTTCTAGGTATAAAAGCTCACACCTTCACCTTAATATGTACAATTCACCAATGACACAAAAATGTACCTAATCTCATTGATAAAAGATATTCAACATCAATAACTTGTATATCTTTTGTTATTTTTCTATAAAATATGTGGAAGTATATACTTACACACACTAATTTTCACATAGACAAGTTCAAGAACATGTATCTAAGGAGTCCAGCTGTTGACCTAAAACCTATGTGATTTTTCAGGTCTGACAATAGGCAAACAAAGTATTTTCCACTTAGGGCCTCATGTGGAAGCTTCTCCTTCTTAGACTCACTGCACAACCAATGCATGGCAGTGTCTAAAGGGAGGTGCAGCAAAAACCCAAGCCCCCTGGCCAACTATGTTCTTATGGCTCTCTGTATTTCCAACTTAAAGTCCTCAGTACTTTTCTACGCCAGCACTCTTGTCTGTTTGTCCCTGGCCCCAGGTCAATGAAATGGTGGGAGCCTCTTGTTTAGGGCTTCCTCCGCAGTGAGAAGACTACTACATCAATGCTGATATACCTGACCTGCTACTGTGTGTCATGCCATGGATGAAAACAGAAGCGGTGAGGAGAAGAAATGGCGCTTTGTCCATCTTAGCATTTCTTAGCGTTGTTATGTCATCATGGCAAATGATTAGAGGTGTGACTGTTACTTTCATTTTGGCTAGATATCTTAAGGCTCCTTTAATACCTGGCAGTTTAGCTATCTGCAGCTCAGCTGAGCTGACGAAATCATATCTTCCATATTTCTCTCTAACTCATGCTGTTGGGGAAAAAAAAAATCAGTGAATAAATTCCAGAAGACTTTCCCTGCTCCATTTCCTTGGATGACCTGGGCGTCACTTTTACGCTCTGACTTCATCTTACAGAATTCACTTCTTCAGTCAATTTACTATAAAAGAGGGTGAATTTCTGCCTCCCAAATTGCCAAATAGTTATTTCTGCCTCCCAAATTGCCAAATAGTTTCCTACCATTACCACTGCAGTGGTTCTTCTTTTTACCTGGAAAGCTGTCCCCTGTACTCTTCTTACATGCTAGGGTCTATTAGTCATTTAGCATCAACAAAAACATAGATTATACATAACAACCTTAACTAATTGTCGAAGGAAAATCAATCTCTTCTTCTTCCATCCCTTTCCTCCATGCATTCTCTACTCCTTTCTTTAGCTTTTCAGCTGTGTCCTTGATCTCAGGATAAAGCATCTGGCAAATAATATTTGCACAATCACTATTTCAGTGGAATTAAGAGTGATTACATGGCAAGTGCATGTGCCCTATAGTGAAAACCTCTCCAAAAAAAAAAAAAAGAGTGATTACATAACTAAAATGAGAAAAAAATATTGTTTTGTTAATGTTTCATTTTAATTTGTCTATTTTTTATTTTCCAAATCATTAAGTGTATTTCAGATACATGCTTTTATTTATGGATATTTTTGTTCAATCATAAGTCTATATCACACCTTAGTTCATCATTGTCTTATTATTTTTTTGTTTTTGTTTGTTTGCTTTTTCTTAAATTTATTAATTTTTAAAAGTTTATTTATTTTTTCAATGAACTAGAGAGACAGAGAGAAATAGATGAACAGCACCCCTGGTAGAATTTTGATGCCTTGGTCTACCCCCAGGCTCAAGCAGTCCCGGATCCTTGGGAACACAAGGCATATGTGTGCTATGGTTGGTAGAAGCTGGGATAGACAACTGTCTAGACACTGCTGGAGTGTTGTCTGTGTTGATCTCTCTCTGTGTCTCTCTTGATCATTTATGCCACAGAAAAATGAATAAAGAAACAAAAAAGTAAACTCTTTTTTTTTTTTTTGAGAGGTTTTTGCTATAGGGCATGAGTGCTCGTTAGAGAGACAGAGACAGAAAGCGAGAAATCATCCCCCTGGGGAATGGCCATGCTGCAATCCCTTCTCCTCCAGTCTTCTCTCGGGATCTTGGGCACTCACGCATGCGCACCCAGTGTGAGTTTAAGATACTGGGTCCGAGACTTCAACCACAGTCGACTACATGGGAATCCAGCAATATAGCCATTACGCCACCTGCTGGCCCTGAAAAAGTAAACTTTTAAATAATGATGCCAGAGTTTCTATTAACGCAACAGTACCTGGTCTACCATGGTTACTATAGTACCCTAAATTGTACCACTGTCAACCCTAGGATATACAGTGACACTTGAAAATAAACATATAAAAATGACAGGTAGGCACACTTCAATCTTGGCAAATTTATAGTTAAAAAATTATAATAATAAATATACTTTATAAATATAATAATTCATTCCTCTTATTTATAAATTTGTTTATGATGTCCTCTCTTTTAGTTATTTTCATAATTATACATTGCATTGCTTTTTTTTTTTTCTGGGGAGGTTTTTGCTATAGGGTCTGTGTGCTCGCCAGAATGACAGAGAGAGAGACAGAGAGATAAAAATCAAGAAATCACTCCCTCCCCCCAGAAGATGGCATTCCACAATCTCTTCTCCTCCATTCTCCTCTTGGGATCTTGGACATACACGCACACTTGCCCAGCATGAGTTTAAGCCACTGTGTCTGGGACTCAAACCGTGGTAGACTACATGGGAGTTCTGCGACATAGCCATTATACCAACTGCTGGTCCCATAATTATGCATTGCTTTTAATGATGTCTCTGCATAGTAAATAGTCATATTCCGTTTATGTTAAAAATTATTTTCCAAGGCCAGCTGATGTCATGCTGGTTAAAGTGGCGGGATCCCACATGACCAACTATGTCATTCAAGCTCCACATTCAGCAGCTTGAGAAACATACCAGGCACCTTTGAGTGTAGTGTGTGCCCAAAAATCCTGAAGGAGAAATGAAGGAGAACAGCTTATGGTGTGACCATCTCCTGTGAAAGGATGATATCTCACTTTTCTCCTCTCTCTTACTC
>NW_006160111.1:1031310-1035178 GCF_000334495.1 Tupaia belangeri chinensis | reverse complement strand
GATTGTGCCCTCTAGCAAATTTGAGGAAAAAGTATCTTTCAATTTCCACTGGGCTTTTAATTTTACTATTGTAGGCATTTGATATAAATAAAATTTTAATATCTAGACGCTCAAAAGATTATTTTTTGCTTTCTCTTCCATTAGTCATTGCTTCAGACTGCCCAAGTTGCCATAGTAAAATATCACAGACTGAATGGCTTACATGACAGAAATTCATTTCCTCACAGTTCTAGAGGCTGAAAGTCTAAGAACAAAGTCCCATCAGAGTTGTTTTTCTGGTGAAGTCTCTCTCCTCAGCTTGCAGATGGCATCTTCTGTTAATTGTAACTAACAGCAGCAGTGTTTTCTTGGCTTACACCCATAATCTATGCATATTTACATTGTGTTCTATAAGTTAGATAATATTGGAACTAAGACATTATGTTAATTATAAAACATAGATAAAAAAAGAAACAGAGAAACATTAAAATAGAATTGAATAGAGTTCAAATGTGTCTTTCTTTATTACCATTATACCAAAGATTGAAGATAGCTGTTCATTTTTTACCTTTGAGAAGGTAAAGGGCTGTTGACACTCTGTTTTCATTTCTGGCTGAGTCTCTGCCTCTCAATGCTTGAAAGGAGAAATTTGTTACTGATAAAGACAATTCAGCCTTATATGTCAAATTAAGAAAGACGTTAGGTACCTTTCTGGTATTTGCAACTCTATACTCAAGAGGTAGAACAAATCAATGTGGGTAAGCCAGACTGTCCTCATACCTTCTTTGGGTCTACATGTACAGTTTGGGTTCCGTGAGACTGCATGTAAGCCAAGGAAGTTAGGAAAAAGCATGGATTCTGGGAGAGTCATGTCAAGTCTATTCTGTTTTTGCAAGACATTGGTGACTACTCTGCATTTTTCTCCTTGTTCATTCCAGCAACTGCATCAGGCACTGCCTCAGTGTGGAAGAATGAACCCAGTAGTTTTGAAGGAGTCACCTTGATGCTGCGGTAAACTTCACATCTGTTCATACGTCTGCTTACAGCACAAAACAGTGAGAAATCATCTTTTTCAACTTTCGTATACATTCAAAACACTTTCATCATCAGATTCTAATCCAGAGCATGTGGCAAAGAAAATTCTGAAGAACAACAACCAAAAAAGCAGAAAATTGATTATAATATATGAGTTATACTGAGTTAAATCAGACAATCCAACGCAAACACCATGTCGGGGAAACTGCATTTTCAATGATCAAAGAGGCTGCTTTGCAATGTTTTTCTGACTCCCCTTGTTTGGTTCTTTCTGTGGATTTTGTTGTACAATAACCCTGAGGGCCAAGGAAGTCTATCAAGCAAAGCTGCTCTATTCACTCAGGTTTACAGTCTTCCTTCTGTATGTCTACACTGCTTATTCCACTTAGCCTGGCTACAATCATCTGCTTTGATTCATAGTGATGGCAGGATTCAGAACTTAAGATACGATTTTTTAAGAGAGATTTTTGCTGTAGGGCATGTGCTCTTGTCAAAAAGACAGAGAGACAGAGAGACAGAAAGTGAAAAATCACACCTCAGGTGGTGGAGGGTTGGGTGGATGGCATAACCTGTGTTATCTCCTCCCCCCATCCTTGGTTTGGGGCACACACGTACAGTGCCTGGCATGAGTTTTAAGCTACCGGGTCCTGGACTTCAATTGTGATTGATTACGTGAGAGTCCAGTGACGTAACCATTATACCGTCTGCTGGTCCCAATAGATAGTATTTTTAAAATATGTGAACTCGGGGCCAACATGTGGCATGGTACTTAAGGCACTGGATTCCCACACGGCTGACAATGGTTTGAGTCCCAGACCTGGAAACTGGCTTTCTCACCTTCCCTTTCTCTCTCTTTAATTTAATGATAATAACAAGTCAAATTTAATAATAATAACAAGTAAAATTAAATAAATATCTTTAAAAACTGTGAACTTACCCTTCTGAAAATAGATTTGGAAAATACGTATGTCATTGAAAAATAAGGACAACAATGTAAATTGTTTACATATCTCCAGCATAAAGTTTTATGATTCTATTAATCAGAAGAGAATGAATTTAGGCTAGATTGCTTGATTGCATCTTGAAATACAAAAATTAACTTTAATACTCAACCCAACAGGAGGCCTACTAACTTCCTCAGTTCTAATTCATGGTTGCCTATAATTTCAACTTGACTTTCCATTATCAAAACAAAAATACTGCTGTGAATCCTTATTACCAAAAAGTAATTGAACACCACAAAATGACCAAAATGTAAATAGGTAACTTTAAAGAGCAAAATAAACCATTCAAATACCTCAATACTCATAGACGCTATAAGAAAAATAGTCAAATTAATTTTCTCCCCATGAACCTAATAAGATACACTATTGAAAACATAAAGTGATTGTAAGAGTTTACCCCTGTTTATGGTCAACACTATCATTACACAAAATGGAAAGAGATTTCAAAGATATATTAAGGAGATGGAAATGCATCACAATGTTTCTAGTGTGGTATTACTAGTCTGTGCAAAAGGAAGGCCACATATAAAGCTTAAGATTTTTCTTTTATAAGAACCCATTTGTAGACACTCCCTATTAAGTATGTCAGACAAAAAATTCTGTGGTAAAATATTTACAAATTATCTATGAGTTTATGCAGACATTTTAAAAAGCATTGTTTATAAACCACTCCTGCTTTGTAACTGAATTCTACTGCTTGAATATTCTGGCTGACATAACCATTAAATTTCAATGAGAGTTTACTTCTGTTTAATGCAATATCTGAATTTCACATCTATGACTTGGGATTCAATACAGACAAGTTTGCTTTCTTAAAGTAAAACACAAAATAGTACTAAAAACATTTTGAAATATGCTTTATTAAAAACTAAATTTTTCTCTATGTTCACTGTGTCAGCTAAACTGTAATTTGCTTGTGATAAAGGTAAAGGAATGTATATGCCTATGAATATCATGAAGATCTTTGTAAAGGTCAGATAAAGTAGTTAAAATTAAGTGCTGATCACAAAAGTTAATGCTGCCTGCCAATCATACCATGTTTCCTATTTCATTATTGCATATCTTCTAAAACGACTTCACGTAACTTCTCCTCTCTCCTCAGAAGCCCGATAATTTCACTCCCCATTCCTTCCAAGTATATTTTTATTACTTCCCTAAGGGCTTGAAGCAACCAGAAGAGAGTGTACACAAATTACTACCACCATATTCAACACCTGCCTGTCTCTTTAATCACATTTTCTGCCTTCTGTCCTGTGTCTTTAACTAAACTATTCTAAATCTCACCCTTAATAATCCCTTTAAAAGTAATCACTCCAGCAGTTTTACCATCTCCTATGCATATCAAATTTTCCTTCTATTCTGGATATTTTTTTTCCTCCTGAAACTTTTATTTTTCAATTAATGAATTTACATCCATCCCCTAAGCATCATCACAACATAGAAAATGTGGTTTCCCATCCAGAATATACTGCATAGTGGCTTAATCATGTATGTTATCATCAGAAAATTACTATTTCTAGTTTCATATATATATATATATATATATACATACACAAATACACACATACACACACCCTTATGTCTGACCCTCTGCCCTTTCCCATCCTCTTCTCACACTATTTCTGGTGTCTACAGTTGTCTTCCATTACCCCCCCACACACACATTTTATTGATTACACAATTTCTTAAATAATCTAACTAATTTTAATAACAAGTTCAGCTGGTAATTTCAAGAAAAGCAGTTTTGAATCGGTAAGGAAATTTGCTTAAAACTTAAAGCCTGGAAACAGGTTAGTATTCTGTTCAAATAGTAAGTACATGAACCTATTGACAGCTCAAGACAGGACAAA
>NW_006160111.1:1017972-1031262 GCF_000334495.1 Tupaia belangeri chinensis | reverse complement strand
CCATTTTCTTAGTTTTTGAACTCTTATTTCTGTGTGTCTGCATTTAATTTTCCTGACATAGTACTCCCTTGAGAATTTCTTGGAGATCTGGTCTGGTGCTGGTAAATTCTTTTAGGTTTTGTTTATCTGAGAATGTTCTTGTCTTTCCTTCCCATAAGAAGGATATTCTTGCCAGGTACAGTATTCTTGGTTGAAATTGCTTTTCCCTTAACACTTTGAATATATTTTCCCATTCTTTCCTCACTTGCATTGTTTACAATGAGAGTTCCATTGTCAGCCTGATGGGATATCCTTTGTAGGAAACTTGCTGTTTCTCTCTTGCCAATCTTAGTATTTTGTCTTTGTGGTTTTGGTCAGTCTGGCTATAATGTGTCTTGGAGAAGATCTTCTTGGGTTGATTCTATTTGGTGTCCTTTGTATTTCTTGGGACTGGATCTTTGAGTGCCTCTTTGGAAAGTTTTCTTGCAGGATTTCATGGACTAGATTATCAATGCCCTTATGAGTCTCTTCATCTTCTGGGATGCCAATTATCCAGATGTTTGGATGTTTGATGGTATCAAGTACTTCTCATACATTATTCTCAAACTTTGGGGCAATTTTCTCAGTCTTCATGGTGGATTTTTCTAGACCAGCAATTTTCTCTTCTACATCTGAGATTCTATTTTCTGTATGATCTAGTCTGCTTTTAATACTTTCAAGGGAGATTTTGACTTCATGTATTATAGCCTTCATCTCTAACCATCCCATTTGATTCTTTTGTAAAGTGTGTAATTCATCTTTTAGAATTTGGAAGAATTTCCTCACTTCCTACAACTCGTCAGCTCCTTTCTCCTTTCTCTTCTGCACTTCATTGTCTCTCTTCTATCTCTGTTAGCTTTGCCATAATTAATGTCCTAAATTCTTTATCAGACATTTCCATGGTTTCCATTGAACTGTCTGTGGATGAAGAGGAGTTATTCTTTTCCCTTGGAGGAGAGGTATTTTCTTTTTTTCCCATATTTCTTGTGGCCATGTGGTGATTTCTAGTCATCTGCTGGATGGTGCGTTTCTTCCTTCAACTTCAAACTTTAAGTTCAATCTGAATGTCCAGGAGCATGCAGAAAAGGAAACAGAGAAAAAAAAAAACAACAGCAACAAAAACAACTAAGAAATAGAGAAATAGAGAAGAAAAAAAAAACTAAAGAAAAAACCTTTTTTTAAAAAAAGCAAAAATTAGAAAACCTAGTTCTCAGGACTCAAGAAGGGATGTTCTGATGGACTGTTCTTTTGCCTCTCCTGGGTTGGGAGGGGCAGAGGGGCATAAGTTCGCAGAACTTACTCAGAATATGTAAATGTTTTAAAAAAATGCCAGAGGGTGCGTGCCCTCATCAGAGATAGACAGATAGACAGAGAGAGACAGAGACAGAGACAGAGAGGTAAGGGGAGAGAGAGAGACACAGAGACAGGAGGCTTGAAAATCTTTCTACCACTCAGGTTTGTGAGCTGGAGGCTGAATTATCAATGGAAAATCTTCATTTCTCCTCTTCCCCTGAAATAACTAGTTCTCAGGAGCCATGAAGGGGTCTTCTCCTGTCCTGCTCCCTTGCCTCTCCACTTGAGTTTGTGGGCTGGCTGAATTATCAGTGGAAAATCTTCATTTCTCCTATTCACCTGAAATCATTAGTTCACAGGAGCCATGAAGGTGTCTTCCCTATTCTGGATAATTTTATGAGCATAACTCGTATAAAGATGCACATTGCACACATATTCATGCTTAGAAAAAAAAAAAAAACCTGCATTAATTATTTTAAAAATACACTTTGCATTATTTTTCTTCTTTCTCTTTAGTTTGCTATAGGCATGTGCACTCACTGGAGAGAGACAGAGAAAGAGAAAGAGAGAAAGTGAGACAGAATCCTCTAGGGAGGATGACCTGGTCAGAAGCTCTTCTCCTCTGGTCTTCTCTCAAGATTTTGGGCAAGCATGCATGCACATCCAGTATGTTTTCCAAACCACAGTGTGTGGGGTTTGACCATTTGGTTGTCTATAGGGGATTAAGCTGTCCTAACCATTACATCATCTGGCTAACCCATGTTACTTCTATCTTCTCACACTCACTGATGCCTTATTTACCTTTAATTACTGACAAGTTTTTTCTTTTTTTCTCCCCAGTTTTCAGCAGTACTTCCAAAGAGGGTAGATAGAATATACCTTTATCTCCTATTGCTCAATGCTATTCTCTCTTAAATGTATTATAGTCAGACTTTTGCCTGCACTGCTCTGTAGAAAGTTCTGGAAATATAACCTCTAAAGTTCAATGAGCAAAGCAAAGTTCAAGTGTTTATGTTACCTTTTTTTTGATTAATTGATTAACTTGTCTATGAAAAAGCATTTTTTTTTAACCTGGCACCACTTGTGTTTCAGAGTATGATACTGTCTTAGTTTTCTTGATTTTCTAAATAGTATTAACCAAGAATCAATGAATCATGCAATCAATCAATCCCCTCTCTAGTTTATCAAGGCAATTATCATTTGATGTAATTGTTTGCTAATAGATATCCATTCCTTCCTTCACCAATTTTTGATAGACTCTTCTCATTCTATTGACTATAGCCTTTGTGCTTTTGTTAAAAATCAGTTGACAATATTTGTATGGGTCTATTTATGGAATCTTCATTTCATTCCTTTGATTTATATGCCTATACTTTCTTTTTTTAGATAATTATTTTATTTAACCTTATTTATTTATTTATTTTAATTTGACAAAAGAGGGACAGAATGAAAGAGACAGGGAAAGGGAGAAAGCAAGCCACCAGGGCCAGGACTTGAATGACCATCAGTCATGTGGGAGTCCAGCACCCTTAACTACCATGCCAACTGAAAGTATATGCCTATATTTTCATCAACACATTTTCTTAATTTCTGTAGCTTTATTTTAAGTGTTAACATAAGATAGTATTGTTCTTCCAACTATGTTTTTCTTTAGAAGCATCCTAAGTTATTCTAAATATTTTGTATTTTCTATATATTTTAGAATCATTTTGACCACATCTACAAAACAGGTTGCAGTGATTTAAATTTTATTTTTCAGATTTGGAATATTTGCATATATATGAGATATATTGTGGGTTGGATCCAATCAAAATTGATCAATGTTTCATATACGTCTTTACGCATTGTCTGAAGGTAATTTTTTTACAATATTTTCATATTGCAACATTTTTTAATTATGAAAAAAATTATTTTTTCATGAGAGAGAGAGTTAGAGCATGTGAGAGAGAGCAAGAGAGTAGAAGAGGGGGAATTAGGCATTTTCAACAGGATCTTCACATTGTGATTCATCCCCTGTCCCAGCTAGTCTAGATCACAGGCATGCATACACATGCTCAGGTGCTCAGGGAGTTCTTAGATGCAAACTCAGTATTTTTCCCTGGGAACTCCCTGGGCACCTGTTTAAAGTAACAGTTTCATAATGATAATTTGTAAGACCAATAAGAATCTATTAGTTATGATGAGTCAATTTGGTTTTCATAAAAAATCTTGAATCTAGGGACCAGCAGTTAGTGTAATGGCTATGCTGCTGGACTCCCACATAGTCGACTGCGGTTCGCTTCATGGACCCAGTGGCTTAAACTCACACCGGGTGCGTGTGCATGTGTCCCCAAGATCCCGAGAGGAGAATGGAGGAGAAGGGATTGTGGCATGGCCATCCCCCTAGGGGGGTGATTTCTCATTTTCTATCTCTCTGTCTCTCTCTCTCTGTCTGGCGAGTGCACGTGCCCTATAGCAAAAACCTCAACAACAACAACAAAAAGCTTGAATCTGAAGATGTTTCTTTTTATTCATTTAGCTATGTATTTATTATTGTTATTTATTTTCATTTTTTTTAGATTTTTGCCATAGGCACTGTCTACACACATGCACAAACACACACACACACACACACACACATTCACAGAGAGAGAGAGAGAGAGCGGTGAGAAGTCACTGCCCCTGGGATAATGACCATGCTCAATCCCTTCTCCATTCTCTTGGATTTGGGGCACACATGCACATGCACCTGACATGTTTTTCGAGGTGCCAGATCTCTGAGGACTCTGCATTTACATTCATTATTTAAGAGAAAAATGTGGCCATTCCTATTACTTAGCATATAGGACAGTTAGAATCCAGGGAACTTTGTACTGAGCTCAAGACATGTGAATGCATTTCCTTATGCTCCTATGCTTCCCAGTGCAGAGTCTGGTAAGACATCTATCCTTCTTGCTGGCTTATTACTCAGCAATCCTGAATCAATGGTAAAGTGAAGCAGGGCTATTGGGGAAGATCAGTTATCCACATTCAGGAGGGAATAGAAAGCCACATTTAAGTTTATCAACTACGATTTGTTCTCTAAGCATTCAGAATGCTACACATTTGAGTAGACCGTGTGAACGTTCTGCTGTTAAAATGCATTAGGTTCCTGATTCTGTTATCAGCACTTTTTCATGCAGCTGCAAGAGTTCGGAACCCCAAGGGAGGTTAGAGTGGTAATAAAATACAAAATTCAATCCTCCATCCTTAACTCAGAGTGTATTGTTTTTATATACTTCCCTTTGTCACTTAGGAACTCATGATTTTACATTCCTATAATTCAACTGTATATTATATTGGAATTTGGCTGAAATAGTACAAAGAAGTGATATATTTCCCCCCCAAAATTTACTTGAATGAAACTAATTCTTTTACATGTATTTGTATAGTATTATCCTAAATCTCTTTCACAGGATGCAATCAAGTGGATCCAAACACGGTAAGTTATAATTCCATTTGGATTTCTAGTTACCATATTGGCTGATTCCCTAAATGTTTTTAAATTTGATGTTATGAGATAAGGAAAAAGTAATTATCCCATTTAAAATTTATACCCTGGGGACCAGACTATGGCTCAGCAGTAAAATAGGGTGTTTGCAAAGTTGTTCTATATTGGATGGTTCATTCTGGAGAATTTCCTGAGTATGCCAGGCAGTTGTTTTCCTACACTCTGGTTCTGTCTGGAAGCTGTGGATGGATCTCAGAGTCAGGGTTTTTTTTGGGGGATGCTGTCCCTTCTCTGTCCCTGTGTCTCTTATTCATGGAAAAAAATGAATATGTTTGAAAGACAAAAATTTATACACTGGAAGCTAAAGACCTTAAAATCATTAACAACTATGAAAAATCCCAGGAAACAATGCATTTTAATAGTGATTTTTGTAAAAAGATGAGGTATTAGAATGTGTATTCATATTAAATGGTATGCTCATTGTTTATACATAGAAAATTCATATATTGTTCTTACAAAAATAGAAGGTTTTGGTAAATTATCAGATTAATTAAGTATAATTATTTGATATGAATAAAACAGTCCATTAAGTATACCAAAGATAATTCCTCTATACAGAAAAAGAAAGAACAGTTTCTTTTGTGTGGAGGGGATAATGTATAAGTTAAAAGCATAGTGATACTGAGATGTCTTTTGGCATCTTTCTCAGAGATTAACTGACGAACCTGAATGCTCTTTTTTCTCCAAATATGGAAGTAGAAATTCTAAGAACTATGCGTATTAATGACAATAACTATAAAATGAATGCTTCTCTAACAAGTTAATATATTAACTTCTGGAAAGACACGCACACACATATACAAATCCTAAAAACAAATTAAGGTGGAAAATTATGGCTACTCTTAAATTCTAACATAACCCCCTTGTGGATAACATTTGGTCACTGAACATATTCTTTCAAAGTGTCTGAAATAACAGGCACAATGAGTAATAATTCAAATTTTAATTCATACTTTTGTGCTGCTTTATTGAGTTTGTAACTTTTACCCTTATTCAACTACTTTATCCTTCTTTCTGGTAAGACTTTAGGGTGAGATGTAAGAAATACAAAGATAACGTATCCTACTCAACTGATGTTCAAAATTTTGCTGCAAAAAACACTTTTATTTTCCTGAGAAATACTATCTACTAAGCTATTGTACTACTTTAGCTTGGTGAGCTGGACCACACAATTATGTGCAATGAAAGCATTCAGATAAAAAGATAATTGTCCTCCCCTCCTGAAATTTATGATAGAAAGAATGTATATATATATATGTAGATCATATGCTTCCATGTGTTCTTATTCCTCTTTCTGAGTTTCAGACTGAGGCGCAGGTGTCAGCAGGATGAAGGCAGCATGGACTGCCAATCTCCTCTAATCAGGAGTCCTCCATATAAATCGTTCTGTGTGAAGGTGGGACAATCTAACCCTAAGCAGGAGGAGAAAACTGCTTGGCTACAGAGAGAGAGAGCGAGAGAAACAAATCCCCCCAGGGCTCTCATTCGTCCAGGGTAGCTCATATCTCTCTGAACTAAAAGGCAGCAAGTTTGTCACAGGGCTTATGACAACAGGAGTTGTTCACCAAAGTCAATCTTAGAGGTAGACCATGGGATTAGGGAGCTAAATGGAGGTTATGACAAGATCCAGAGCCTGCAGTCAGTGAAGTGTGAGGGGGGAAATTTTTGCAAAGGAAACCTAGTTATTGCATCTTAGAATTTGGCCTGAGCTAAATAATGAAGACTGTATTGGGTTGTCAGACAAGTAATGACACAAAACAAGTGTTTTTCTATGCAAAACTCATGACTTTTCCAGTGACCCAGTATTTCCTAATTGTAGATGCAGCATCAGAGGCTGCTAGCAAGACATTATATGACTAGACCATGTATTTAATGCTTAAAAATATCTGCATGTTTTGGGATCAGCAGTTAGTGTAATGGCTATGTTGTTGGACTCCCACATAGTCGACCGTGGTTTGAGTCCCAGACCAGGTGGCTTAAACTCATGCCAGGCACATGTGTGTGCGTGCCCAAGATCCCAAGAAGAGAATGGAGGAGAAGGGATTGCGGCGTGGTCATCCCCCCTGGGGGGTGATTTCTCACTTTCTATCTCTCTGTCTATCTCTGTCTGTCTGGCGAGCACATGCGCCCTATAGCAAAGACTTCTTTAAAAAAAAAAAATCTGCATGTTTCTATTATCACCTCTCATGCTTATTTAATCATATTCTTTAAATCTGCCATTTCACTACTAATTCCCATCATTTTTTTCTACCAAATCTCCCATCTTAGCCTCTACTAACCACCATTTTACTCTCTGCTTCTATGATTTCAATTTTTAAAAATTCCACGTGAGATCATACAGTATTTGTCTTCCTGCACCTGACTTACTTCACATAATAAAATGTCCCCAACATTCATCAAGATCTTATAAATGGCAGGATTTCCCTCATTTATAAAGTTGAATAGTATTACATTGTGTATATATAATAAATTTTCAACTGTTTTTCTGATGATGGATATTTAAATTAATTACATATTTTGGCTTCTGTAAAATGTTGCAGTGGACATGGGAGTGCAGAGCAGGTATCTTTCAACATATTGATTTCACTTCCTTTGTAAGTATACTCATTGCTAGACCATATGGTAGTTGCCTTAAATTTTTTAAGAGATCCATATAATATTTAAAAATCAGAAATAAACTGATATAGTTGTTCTTGTATGTTGTCCATTATAATAGAAACAATGGCTCTAAATTAAAAGCAATATAAAGGGGAAAAACACATAAGACCACAATTTACTCTTAAAATGTGTTCACCTCCCTAAAGAGTGGATCTCCATGCATCTATGCCCAGCCTTGTCTTTGAAAAAGTAAAAGAAAAGAAAAAAGTAAGAAAAAAGAAGTAATATCTGCTAGGCTTTACTGCTGAATTGCCTTCACACTCACTGCTTCCTTTTTTATTAACTCCTCTTTTCAAACCATTTTAATATCCTTAAAAATCCTTTTTAGAAATTATTGTTTTGGGGTAATTGACTCTATTTGTCTTTCTTCCTCTATTTTATTTCCTTTTCTGTCTTGATGATGCTACTTAGTTTTAGGATCAGGTGTTCATTTTAAAAAAATTAGAAAATACCAAGTTATTCATATTTAAAAAAGAGAAATTACATCATCAGATACAAGAGTTAATATTTTAATGCACTTCCATTCAGCTCTTATACTTAATCTGTGTGCACTTATATAAACACAAGCTATAATGCATTTATTTTGTATGCATGCTTAATAATTCATCATACCTATGCAGGATTTTAAAGATAAATTCTAAAGATAAAATTTACTGAGTCATTTTTATGGATTAAGAGATTCAAAAAAGACAAATAACAGTGTCTCAGTTGAATTCATATTATATGTTTATCTTAGGTTATAAGGATGTCAGCATACCACTGATTTGCTTGATTTAGTTCAAAGATAATTTCTCAACGTTTTAATTTAAAAACTTGATAGTTTTGTTTTTTTTTAAGGTTTTTATATAATAACAAGCCACCCCATTTTTCAGTCCTACCCCCCCTTTCACTCCCACCCCTCAAAAGATAAGCTTTGAGAATTCTCTATTTCTTTTTCTTTTTTCTTTTTTTCTTTTTGGAGAGATTTTAGCTATAGGGCACATGCACTTGCCAGACAGACAGAGAAAGACAGAGAGTCAGAAAGCGAGAAATCACCCCCCAGGGGGGATGACCATGCCGCAGTCCCTTCTCCTCCATTCTCCTCCCGGGATCTTGGGCAAACGCACACGCACCCAGCATGAGTTTTAAGCCACCAGGTCCGGGATGCGAACCATGGTTGACTATGTGGGAGTCCAGTGACATAGCCATTATGCTAACTGCTGGCATCCCAGAGAATTCTCTATTTCAAAGTCAGGAATTTGTACAATTACCAAATGCATGCTTCATAGCTGGCCATTGTGTTTTCCTGTTCTTCAATCTGACAAAGAAAAATGAGTATTGGATTAAATAAATCCCTAGGTAAAAGAGTGATCTATTTGTTTAGCTGATTAGAAGCATGAAAAATAGATAAAGAATTTAGAAAGACAAAATGGACTTCTTATAAGTAACATAGATATAAACACTTAGGAAATACTCCAAGATACAATTTCAACTTAATATAAACTAAAGACAAAACTGGAAGCAAGGGAGACAAAACATGACCTGAGACAATTTGGCCTCAAATAATCTAATTTACTATAATTACTGACATTTACTGAATAATTACTATAAGTCAGGAACAAAGTCTATCTCATTTATTGTATTTTCTGATTTAGTTGCTACAATAATCCCATGACACAACCACTGTTGACACATATTCATAGAGAAAGAAATAAACATCTGAGTGTATTTTGTCCAAGACCATTGCCAACTTTGAGTAAACCGAGGCTAACACTCAGGTCTCACAGTGTGAGCTGACAATTGGCTTAAATGTATTGACAGTATTCTATTTTCCTTCAAGGAGCAAGGAGAGTTGCTATCCAAGGAAACTATAAGGAGTGACAATGGCAAAAAATTGTGACCTGGAACAATAACCAGTTTTCTAAAATCACATTCGAACATAGTTTAGTATACTATACATTTTTATCTCTTTTCCTAAATTAATAAAATAGGTTTTAAAGAAATAAAATACATTTATTTACTTTTCTGAAAAGCAGGAGGAGTAATGTTTATCTCACAGTATTACAAAGATGAAACAAATGAAGGTGAAATTCAAGTGCAATCCTAGTCTATACCTACTAAGCACAATAATTAATGTAATAATGTCATTATTATTATTGCACTGGCTTTGACATATGAATGTTTTATTGCTGGAATTTTATGTAAGTGTGCCTTAAATATTAAAATTCTTAAAAACCAAACTGCTTATCAATGAATATACATAAGTTTCCTCAATGTTTAATACAAAAGTTTTTATATACATATAAGATTGTCAAGAAAGTCATGCATTTTTTGCATAAAAAATACATCATGACTTTCCTGTCAACCTAATATTTAAATGTTTTGGAAATTAACTCATTACATATTATCTATATGATACCTTAAGTATAAGAGTTTGCAAAATTTTTTTTTTTACTTTTTTGTACTTTTGAGACACAGTTCTCTCTCTATTAACTGGGCCGGCCTCAAATTCATGATTATCTGAACTTACTCCTCAAGTAGGTGGGATTACAGGTAGGTATCATAACACCCGGCTCAAAATATGAAAGTGTATTTAAAGCTATTCCTTCTCTTTTGAAAACAAGCAAGTATAGCTATGTTTTTTATACCTGTTAATAATTTGATTTAAGAAACTAAATGCCTCTCATGTATCTAACAAGGGATATTTAATTGAAATTTTACCTATCCTATGTAATCAGTGATTCAAGTTTAAATAGTATTAAATGTTATAATTTTCATTAAAATATTTCTTAAGTTATCAATCAAAGACATTTAACCTAACTCAGGTATGTAGTTGATTTATGGGAACGTTTTAAGGAAGACTAGATAACAAGAAGCAAGCAATGAAAAATTTGAAATGATTTTAATAAAAGCTACTGACACATTGTGATGATTAAGGTGGCTGGATCCCATATGATCAACCGTGTGGCTTGAAATGTGATTGGTGGTTTGAAGAACACTTGGAGTGCATGTATATATGGGCCCCAAATCCTAAAAGTAGAAATGGAGAAGAGTTTACAGCTGCAGGAAAGACTTCCCCTGGGTGGGGATAGGGGTGCTTCTTCTTCACCCTCCCCCCCCGTTTCTCTCCAGTGAATGTCTCTCTCACAAGCCCTGTAGTAAATTTAAAGAAAAAAAGCAAAATCCATTAAAATAAATTAATGAGAAAATAGAGAATACCTATAACAAAAAACAATATTAGTAGTTGAAATGGCCAAGGTAATAGTAATGGGCAAGAAAGACAACAACACAAGTTGTCACAGTGGAAAACAGTCACAAAGAAGAAAATATGTTATACTTCAAGAACTCACTAAGAGACATGATTTAGGTTAATTAAAGACAAAGAAAGAAATAGGAATAAAACCAAAAATATCTTGTAATCTTGAAAATAGCTCTGTAAATCGAATACTTCACTTTCAAAAATATTTAATAGTTAATAATGATTCAAAATTTCCTTCTAGGAACTCCAATCTAAGGTTTCTGATTCCTGTCCATTCTAGTCTAGCTATTTATAAAATTAAATTTCTTAGCTTTAGCATTAGATAATGTCTAATGTCAGAGTTGTCAGATAAAATACAGGATTCCCAATTAAATGTAAACTTTCCAAAACAATAAATTGTGTGTGTGTGTGTGTGTGTGTGTGTGTGTAGATAGCCATGTCACAATCCCTTCTCCTCCATTCTCCTCTCAGAAGTTTGGGCACATAAACACATGCACTAGGCATGAGTTTTAAACCCTGGGTCCAGGACTTCTCAGTTGACTACGTGGAAGTCCAGCATCATAACCATTACACCTGCTGGTCTATATATATATATATATTTAAAATATATATATATATTTTTTAAATATATATATATTTTTAAGCTTATTTAGGTTTCTTGTATGAGAGAAAGAAGTGCCCTCAGCATGGTGTTAGGCAACAATTCTCCCCAGTTTTTCAGCTTTCCCAGCCACTCAGGGTCATCCTCATTAGTCATCTACAGGTGCACCTGAGAACCATCCTTCAGCAAGGCTTCCAGCATTGTTGAGCACTGAGCTACCACTGCAACAGCACAGTTTGACTACCAACAAATAATATTTTATTATGAGTAAATATATGAATAGATTATTTGGGACAAACTTAACTGGGAATGCTTTATTTGCTAAATCCAGCAACCCTATAGAGGAGTCAGGCTTCACAACATATTGAGTACATATTCAGTGTTTCACTAATGGTCAAGAACCATATTTCATGATTTTGTATTACTTAAAAATGTCATCAGAAAATGAACAGAGGCAATATATGTTAAAGGCTACATAAGAGTAGTAAGGATTCCACTTTACTAGAAACTCATATTATTAAGATAC
This sequence comes from Tupaia belangeri chinensis, assembly GCF_000334495.1. NCBI lineage: Eukaryota > Metazoa > Chordata > Mammalia > Scandentia > Tupaiidae > Tupaia > Tupaia belangeri. The sequence goes on along the minus strand of NW_006160111.1, from coordinate 1,019,399 downwards.
AGTTGCAGAAAAGCAAGTCTCTGCACAGAGCAGGTACAGTGAGTGGCCCAGCTCGAGCCCTGGAGAGTCAGGGACAGGTCAAGCAGGGGAGCAGCAAGCAGGGTGTGGTCTCATCCCTGCAGACACCTGCCCAGGAACCCTCCTGTGACTGCCCAACAGCCAGCCAGCCAAGGCTTAGAGGAGCGGCAACCCCTCATCTGGATCCCACCTTGGTGACCTGACCACCATGGAGACCTTTGATATGCAGACTGGTTTACTGCCAAATCCCTGGGACAGCCTTGCCGCCTACATTTAGGACCACCAGGTCCTGAAGGTGTGAGGCTTTTGAGTGTCGGGCTGTGTGGTGGGGTTAGCAAAGCCTCCCAAAGGCGGCTGAGGGCTGAGAAGGCAGGTCTGGGAACTCAAAATCAGCCACCTCTTTAACCTTGGAACCATTCAGATTCCTGTATGGGGTTCCTTCTGTGCCAGATTGGACCTCTTTTCCACAATGACCCATATGAAGGCTTTAAGGGCTAGGCGGGAGGTGAGTGCAGCGCAGGTGACAGCGGGTGGAATGTTGGCACAGCCCCAGGCATTTGGTCTTCCTTCTGCCATACCGTGGTAGAGGTAAAGAGACAGGGCAGAGTGACAGACCACGCCTGGCCAACTGGGATCGTCTCTCCACCCTTTGGAAAGATTCACTGGCTACTTATAAAGATGTTTGCATATAATATGAAAAAGTTACTCTCAACTCCTCCACAAACTTTGGAAGTGAACATTTGCCACACCTAGGCTTTCTAGTGTGGAAAGATTGCCACTGCATGAGAGAAAACCACGTCTTGAAAATACTCATTTGTTTAAACAATGTAATGGAGAAGAACTGTTTTCTGGAAAAGACTTTTTGAAAAGGAGTTGTGGGGCTGACAGGTGGTGTAGTGGCTAAAGGCGCTGGATTCCCACATGACCCAAACAGCTTTATACTACTGTGTGTTGCAGTGAGACAAGATTGTTCCTTGTGTCTGTACATTTTGTTTAACTTTGCTGTGTGTATAGCATATAGAAAAGACAAACGAGCTCTAATTTAGAATATCTGGCCTTTCTAGATGTTAAACAAGTTGTCAGTGTGAGACAAAAGTAGAGTTAGTAAACAAATACATTGAGTAAATTTTGTCAAAATTTATAGGAAAGAATATTCTTAAAACAACTGTGATGGGACCAGCAGGTGGCATGCTGGACTTCCATATGGCTGAACACGTTTTAAGTCCCTGGTGACTTGCTTTCTCACTTTCCTTATCCCTCTGGTGAGCACATGTGCTGTATAGCAAACTTAAAATAATAATAATAATAATAATAATAAAAGTCCATCTTAAGTGTTATAGATGAGTATAACTGTTCATTTGAAATAGAAAGAGGGAAAGGTTCTAAGCCAGATTTTTTTTTTTTTTTTT
>NW_006160111.1:956158-1017919 GCF_000334495.1 Tupaia belangeri chinensis | reverse complement strand
GGGCACTGGACTCCCACATGGCTGACCGTGGTTCAAGTTCCAGACCTGGCAGCTTGCTTTCTCACGTTCTCTCTTTCTCTTGCTCTGTCCCTCTCTGGTATAAATAAATAAATAAATAAATAAAGTTAAATAAAATAATTATTTTAAAAATAATTATCCTACTAAACTTAATTTATTTATTTTATTTTGACCAGAGACGGGGAGAGAGAGAGAAAGCAAGTCGGATTTGAACTATGGTCAGCCAGGTAGGAGTCCAGCACCCTTAACCACCATGCCACCCTGTCAGCCTCATAAGCCATAATGTTCTTATTCAGAAGATACTTTCATGTTACAGCCTTTGCTGTGTGGGAAGTTTATTCAGTACTACTGTATGTATAGTAGAATAGAGGCGTGCTGGGCAACTGTTTATGTGCAGAAGGGATTGTGGTGTGAACAGGCCCTGTTGGGGGTGCACTTTCTGCCTCTCCCTCTTTCTCTCTCTGGAGAGTGCATATGCCCTCTGGCTACTTAAAAAACGTTTAAGATGAAAAATTTTATATTACATATATTTTACTACATTGTTTTAGAAATCCTAGAAGTGGAAGGTGGTTTACGGGCAGTTTAACATTCTGCGAGGCTGGCTCACATGGGAAAGCTCCAGCTTCACGCACATCCAGAGACCACACACATGCCCATGATACAGGCTTGTTGGAGCTGGGGTTCGGTTGTGGCATAGAGGCCCTGCTGGAGATAACTGTCTATCTTTTTCTCCCTCTGTTTCTTTCACTAATTGAGGAAAGTAATAAACATTAAAAAATAAACAAAATCTTGGGTCTGGCCAGTGGCAGACCCAAGCACAGCAGTGAAATGCAATCCCCTGCGAGGCAGACCAACAAGGGAATGTTGCTGCTTGTGCGTGAAAATACCCCTGAGTATGCTGGGGACACTGAGCCCATTAGTCAGGCTGACCCAGGCTGGACATTGATCACAGCATCGCCATCCTGTCAGGGTGCTGCCTCTTACTCTCATTCAGGGAATAAATAAACTTTTTAAACAAGTCCATGCTTAAAATAGAGGGTTCGAATAGCACACTTAAAGTATTTTGTGATATTTTGTAGGAGTGATTGCATTTGGGAGATAGAATGGTTGAATCTGTTGTCTCTGAGGGTGTGCTGAGTGTTCATAGGGCGGTGGGGAGCAGCGGAGGAGGAAGGATGCAGACAGAGAGGCATTCTGTGCCTGTGAGCTGGTCTGTCTGATCACATAACCTCTCTTCTACTTGTGCATTTTAGTCACTTTGCCATGCACCAAAGGATAAATAACTCCGAATGCCCAAAATATGTTAAAGTAAAAGGGCTAACGAATTAGCCCTTTTATAGCCTTTAGGATGGACTGTCCTCTGGGAGTGGCTTTTGGTAGGCTCTCTCTTGGAGCTAGATGGAATCCTGTATTTATCACTGGAACAGGGAAGAGGAGGACAGGAAGAATGAGGAGAAGGGATCTTTGCTAGTATCTCCACGTGTAGAAGATGCTTTTATATCGTGACCCTAGGTCTATATGTACATTTTTGGTGAAATACCTCTGTTTATTATGAACAAAGATTCTTTATTTTTTAACATGGAAGTTTTATAGATATACCAAAGGGACAATATATGATAACAAATATAGAGCTAGTGAGCGGTAAGTGTATTTTATTGTAATTGACAGACAGATGCATTTTGGGGGACAGAATCATTAATCACTTTACAGTAGTGTATATCAGAACTTTTTCATTAAGTTGGTGGGGGGGGCAGATTGAAATATAAACAATGTATAAAAATCTGTTCATATTTGTGTTTTGATGATAGCCAAGGATGCGTGTACATTTCTTTTGGCCATACTATAGGAATACATTATGAAGTTCAATGGAAACATACCTTCTTACAAATGTTTTAACAATGCAGAGTCGATAATGAAGTCTCTTAGGCAAATTAGGCTTAGTGTAGTTTGTTGCTTTATGTCATTTAAATCGAGTGTTAAGGAAATACATTATTTTGATTGTAACTCTGTTCATACATTTATCTAGAGGCCTGTTGCCAATCTTTGTCTTCTGTGACTTTTTGTCCCAAAAAGGTAGGATTACATTTTTTTTTTCTAACAGATTGTGTTCGTACAGTGCTTTCTTGGTAATCATAGCTTTGGGATTTCAAGTTGCTAATATTCATAATAGGTGAAAAACCATGATGCGTACTGTATAATCTCAATCACATAAAATTGGATGTTGCGTACTTATGCATAAAGGACCTACAAGGACACGTCATACTGTAAACTGCTTGTGGTTGTGAATTTTTGTTCTTTGATTCTTATGTTTTTCCATTTCCTATAAAGCATAGCAATTATGAAAAAAAATAAAGGTTATTTAAAAATCAGAAAAAAGAAAACAGACATTGAGGCAAAATTAGACAAGTCAAATTCAACACTGCTATTTATGTTGGAACTGAAGTCAAACAGGGCCCATATTATAGGGTAAGCAAATGAAAAAGTCAAATATCTGAACAGATAGTGAAGTACAAAAACACCCACAGATTCCAAAACATGCAAAGAGAAAGCTAATTTATTGTTCTAAAATGAAACTTCAGAGCTCAGGCAGTCAAAGCAGATGGCCAAAGTCATAGCAACCCAAGGAAGCAGCATGACTGAGAATCATGAGTCAGGGAAGGCCAATTCTTGACAATGCTGGCCTGAACCCAATCTTAGGATAATAGCCAGCTCTGCTCCCAAGTGAAAGCACTTGTAGGTATAGTGTTAACATTTAATTGCAAGAGTTTGAGTAATAAAGAGGGTATAGAATTCTGAAGGAAAGGATCAGTTCTTACTGCTCCAGGGTTATGTTCAATAATTCAGATGTATACAATAAAGGCTTACATATAAGTGTGAAGACATAATTCATACTGAAAATATTAAAAGGTTAAAAATAAAAGTATGAAAAATATGACTTCATATTAAAAATATAAAACAAACCAGTCAGTGATTTAAAAATACTTATTTTGCTACCCACTATATTCTGCAATGTACTTGAGATATATTGATGAGAAAACCAATGTGGACCCTGCTCCAAAGAGCTTATTTAATTTAGCATTTACAAACTGTAGTTAAGTGTCGAAAGGGCAAGTTATAGCATTAGTTGTGTTTGACTTAAGGGACTGTGAGGGGGTAGGAAAATACTGCACTAAGAAGTTGACTCTGTGTGGGTGTAAAGGTCAGCAGAGTCCTGATCATAAAGCTCCTTGTACACTCTGTTAAGAACTGTTAACTTTTATCCTAAAAACAATAAAGAGCTTTGAAGGATGGTGAGGAAAGTTTACATGGTCATACTGATGTGCAAATCAGAGTTTGGGGCAAGAGTTTCAGCAAATGTCTTTTGGTGACACGTTATAACCAAATGAACATCTAAAAAGGATTATATACTGAACTCAAGTATGTGCATATCTAAAATTATTCTGAAACTACTTCTTTTACTCAGTTACTTTTGTTGATGAAGAATGAGGCAAGTCGCCATCACATAGCAATTGCTAGAGTGAATACAGGAGCAATGCAACTTTCGGAACAGCAGTATTTGAAATTTTGTATTGAATTGTTTGATCCTTGTGTACATGAAAATAACTTGCAATATTGGAATAAATGATGTAAAATCTTTCAACTTACTAAAATTAGATGATTTTTTTCTCAAACACTCTTAGGTATTAGATATATCAGTATTTTTAACTTATCTATCAATAGGCAGACAAGTGCTAGATAAATATACATGGTTCTTTTGCATCACAAGCTAGTGCCCTAACACATTTTCTCCTCAGAAGAGAACTACAAAGAGTAGAATTTCTTTTGCATTAAAGTGGGGATACATTTTCCAGTGAAATTGTAACAGATAAATTGTTAGAATTAAAAGATTGTACTAGGAAAGAAGAAGGGAAAGAAAAGGGAAATGTTGAGGTATTTTTAACATTGAGACATTTTAACAGTATTTCCATTAACAATAGATTTTTTGTTTATCTCCTGCTAGTCTAAATTTTCTGTTGTATTTCTATTTCTCACTATATTTGCAAACCCTCATGACTGAGGTTTGGAATATCTTAAATTGTAACCAACTACCTCATGAACTATTCTTTTGTTTGAGAACACTGGAGTGTTTTGTGAAAATGATGTTTCTGGTTGCTGAGGGAGGGTAAGCAGTGAGGAAAAAATATGTATTTTTTTTAGAGGCTTTTGCCTTGGAGTGCTTGTGCCCACACACGCAAGAGAGATAGAGACAGTGAGGAGAAAAGTAAGAAATCAGCCCCCAGAGAAGATGATCATGAAGCAATCCCTTCTCCTGCACTCTCCTCCTGGGATCTTGGGCATGTATGCACACATGGCCGGCATGATTGTTAAGCTAGCATGTCTAATACTCAACCATGTTTTGCCATGTGAGAGTCCAGCAACGTAACCACTACACCATCTGCTGGTCCCAAGAGAAGAAACATTTTTATGTCACAATTGCCTATGGATATTTCTACATCTATATTAAATGAGTTACTTTGAAGACTACATTTGCAGTTTGATATATTTGTATAAATACAGTCCTACAGAAAGCTGTTATATAAAAATTATTCTAGTAATTAATTCTAGGTATATTAAATTAATTACTGTACTCTTCAAAAGACCATCATGTAGAGATAAACATCAAGTACAGTGAAATTACCAAAGATTGTTTTGCTCATTATACAAAAATAATGAGATTAAATATCAAACAAAAATCAATTTCTTGTTCACATGAAAAGTTTTTTCTCCAGTATATAATGTCCTCTTTCCTCCCTCCAGGCACACCAGGGGTTTTGCAGAAGTTTTGGATGCTAATGATTTAATAGGTCATCTCATCTTCTGCCAGATGTGTTTACATAATTTGCAGTTAGAAAGTGATTTGGTTCTCCCCAAATTTACATTTCTCCCATATATTGCATATTTTGAAACACCAAGTTTCACACAAATGTGTTCACATTCTATTTATTTTTTATTTTTTGGAGAGGTTTTCGCTGTAGGGCGTTTGTGCTCGCCAGACAGACAGAGAGAGACATAGAGACAGAAAGCGAGAAATCACCCCCCAGGGGGAATGGTCACGCCGCAATCTCTTCTCCTCCATTCTCCTCTTGGGATCTTGGGCATGCACACACACGCGCCCGGCGTGAATTTTAAGCCACCGGGTCCGGGACGTGAATCGCGGTCGACTACGTGGGAGTCCAGCAACATTACCACTATGCTAACTGCTGGTTCCCTACATTCTATTTTTGAAGGCAAACCTCCCACTTAATTGTTTTGTTACCTGTTAGAATATGCATCATAAAATGAGAGTATGTCAGCAAAGAAAAATGAAATAAAAAAATAAGAATTACATAGATAATTTTAGAGTAAAAAGTGGCACTTTAAAAATGAAAGTTGAGTTTTAGAATATTATAGATGATTACTTAAATCTTTAAGACCTCCTCATCCTAGGATAATAGTTCAATCTGTACGTTTGTAGTTCACGTGTTGTTAAAACCAAAAATCTACTGTGAAATGTGTTCTTTTTCTTCCTAAGTTCTATAAACAGATTCTTTTTTTTTTTCTTTTTTTGGAGAGGTTTTTCACTATAGGGCATGTGCGCTCTCCAGAAAGAGAGAGACAAAGAGACAGAAAGCGAGAAATCACCCCCAGGTGGAATGGTAACGCCACAATCCCTTCTCCATTTTCCTCTTGGGCATGTATGCACATGTGCCCGGCGTGAGTTTAAGCCACCCAGTCCGGGACTTGAACTGTGGTCAACTACATGGGAGTCCAGCAACATAGTCATTATGCTAACTGCTGGTCCTTCTAATTTAATTTCTGATAATGCTAATATTTATATTGTAGTACTCATAGCAGTTGCATTAATTGTGGTGTCTTATGAAAGCACAGAAATATTCTGGGTACAAATTATACTAGTGAGTCTAATGTCGTATATGGCAAGCTTATTTGTTTAAGGTGGATTAATGGATATTTTTCTATTTAATACAAACCAAAGGTAAACTTTTTTAAAAAATTAAAGATAATTCTCTAATTTATTACTGTTATTGACTTTGGAGACTGGCACATTTTCATATAATGTACAATTTTTCAATAATTATACAGCTTCTTCAAGTTCTAGTCAACATTTGTATAGTCCATAAATGTTTATTATTAATTAATTATTAATTCTATAATAATTAAGCCTCTTTTCTCTTACTTTGTTTTTGTAGTTATCTGGCACTAGTTTTAGATATTTAATTCCCTAAAGTTTTGTTTTCAAGTTAAAGTATTTCAAAAGAATATCAACAATTTGGGATTGCCAGGTAGAAGGAGAAACTAAATTAATAGAGAAAAAGAAACTTAGGAGAATGATAAGGAGGTACATGTAGGAGGATAGCTAGAGTGAGTTTAGATAACCCTCCAAAGACTGATGGCATGTTCTAGAGGACTGTCTCATGGTTTGGGTACCATGATTAGGGAACTGTCATTATATTCCTTGTAATTTTAAGAAATTAAAGAAACTAAGGATGAAGCAGGCAAGAAATTGGATTCTCTTTTGAAGGCCTCAGTGAAAATACAACCCTTCTCTCACATTAACTTTAAATTTCCTGAACAATAAGAATATAAGTCCATCTTGTTTCAAGTCATTAAATTTATGGTAATTTGCTTTAGACACCATAGAAACTAACATAGTATCCCACCTTGATTTTTAAGAATTATTGAGTATAGGAACCAGTAGTTAGCGTAATGGCTATGTTGCTGGACTCCCACGTAGTCGACCGCAGTTCGCGTCCTGGATGGGGTGGCTTAAAACTCACGCCGGGCGCGTGTGCGTGCGTGCCCAAGATCCCAAGAGGAGAATGGAGGAGAAGGGATTGTGGCATGACCATCCCCCATAGGGGGTGATTTCTTGCTTTCTATCTCTCTGTCTCTCTCTGTCTGCCTGGCGAGCGCACGGGCCCTATAGTGAAAAAACTCTCCAAAAAAAAAAAAAAAGAATTATTGAGTATACTAATATATCTAAAACATTTGCAAATCTTAAAATACTGGAATATGCATGTGAACTTAACCCCATTATTGTCTTATCAGTGTAAACATTCGTATTTGTAGCAGTTTATATTTTATGGATGTTCCTTGTTCTCAAGCAGAGTCTCTATTTTTGAGTCTATAATTAAATAAAGTCATGATGTATGTTTGTTCTGTATATTCCCAGTGATACAATTAATTATAATTCATTAAATAGAGCTACTTGTGATTCTAGAAAAAAATTACGTTAGTCTGTATTCCTTATAGAAGACTTAAACCATTGGTTTTTTTCACATGAGACATAATATTACTACACTTGACTTTAGTCAAATGTCAAAAAAGTTCTTCTAAAATAAGTAATCAGCTCTTGTGTCTGACAAAAGTTAGGCAATTAACAAACAGTTGCTTGTTTTAAATAAATTCCCAATCACTTTATTAAAATAATACACAGAATTAACTTTAAGCCTGGCTGAACAATTCAATATTTTTGCATATTATAGATTCAGCATTAATATTTTAGAAAGGATCATTTTCAGTACCCAGTCTGGGTTATTTATAGGCTAAACTGACTATATTTTGAAAGTTCAGTTATTGATATGAGTAAATTATTTTTATGTAAATATTTCTATTAAATTGTGCCATAGAAATACATATATATACACTGAAGTGGTAAGTAGGTATTATCTCACTCATTTATTCAATGGTCTTGAGCACCCCTTATGTCCCACACACTATGCTAATTGATGTAAATAAATAAATAACATTTCCTAGAATTATGTTCTTGTCATCCTCTAAGCTCACAAAATAGAAAGGAAGATATGCACATATGACAAATAACTTAATTCTATTTGAAATTTTATTATTAAAATTGTATAGGAATGACAGTAATAAGATTTACCAGTAGTAGTATTTCCTATTTATGAACATTACCAAATACTAGGAATTTATATGGCTCATACTCTGCTAAGTATATATATTCTGTCATTAATTCTTTTGAATAAACTTTCCAGAGTGGTGTGGTTTATCCTGTCTTACCTAAGAGCAAAATTAGGTCTATAATATGACATTATTAGGCAATGGTTACACATCTAAAAAGGGACAGTAATGGTGTTTGAAAGTGAAGCTTGATATTTCAAAACTTAAACTTTCAAAATCAATGACATACAGCATCAAAGAACAGTTGATCTACATTTGATAAGCATAGCAAAAAACAATAAACAATTCTGACCAGGAGTGTAATATTGGGGTCTTCTGTGATGGAACAGACAGTTTAGATTTTGTCATTGACTCAGTGGAAAGTCATTAGAATATTCAATACAAAGAAAAGATATAATCAAATATTTCAATTTAGTAGGGATTATCTTACTGTGTCATATTTTGTTATATCATGATATATTAGAATGCATTGGGAGCGTATATCTTAAAAACTGCAGAGGACCCTAAGCCCTCACAGCATGACACCCTCCCCAAGGAATCTGATGACCTGAGGGACCCCTGGGTATTTCTAGGACCCTGTGGGCAGCAGCTGGAGCTGCAGGAACAAAAGGGAATCTTGGAAAAGGCTGGAACCCAAACTCCTCCGAGTCAACAAGAAGCCTCCTGTTGTGATCATTCTCTTTGCAGCTCTTTGAGCTTCCTCTCAGCCAGCCCAGCTACCATCCAGCTATCCTGAGCTCTCTTACAGAAGTACATCAACTCTCAATAGGATGCAGTGGTAGACAATTTTCTCTCAGTGTCTCAAGCCGTCTTCCTGTAGAGGTTTAGAATGTTCTCAGTTTATATCCTGTCTGCCGTCACCTTGCACGGGTCCCTGTCCAGCTCTGAGCAACGCTTTTCCTTATCTGTGGACTCTTGCTGCAGTTGGATCACATGGTCTGGCTGTCACTCGGGCGGAGTCTGAAGCCTCATCTGAAAGTTCTGAATCTCACAGTTCAGCTGTGAGTTTTCAAGCTGTAGAGATACTGGCTTGGTTTGCAGATTTTGAATTTGTCCTGTGAGCTTCTCCTTCACAGCCTTTCTTTCCCAGAGCTGTCTGGCTGTTTCTTACTTTTCTTGGCTGCCACAAGACACATGGACGTTCCCCTGTCAACCACATTTTTCAGATCCACGTCTGATGGATGGACGCAGTGATCAGCATTTCCTTCTTCCCTCTTAGGTCCTCTCCGGAGTTCCTGTGATCCCCAGGGAGATCTGGCAAAGGGATGGCATCCAGAAAATTTCCAGCTATAGCATTTGATTGACTCAGGAAAGTCTTGGGTGATTAAGGTGGCTGGATCTCACATGGCAAAATATATAGTTTGAATTCTGTTCCCACAGCTTGAAAAATACAGAGCACTTCTGAGTGTGTGCCAAAAATCTCAAAAAGAAGGAGAAATGGAGAAGGGATTGTAGAGTGACCATCCCCCATGTGGGATGGTTTCTTACTTTCTTTCACTTTCTCTCTTTCTGTCACACTTGCTCTCTGGTAAAATTAAAACAAACAAAAGAAAAAAAAAAAAAAGAAAAAACCTAAAACAAAAACTCTTAAATTCTATGCCCTTCATAAAAGCAATGAAAATGCAGGGAAAAAATGGCAAAACCAATTCTTGGAACTCTGGAAATTAACCAAGAGGGCTTACAATAATTTGAGGAACATTTATTTTTTAAAAAAGAATTATTTAACTTTATTTAATTATTTATTTATTTTAATTTGACCAGAGAGGGAGAGAGAGGAGAGAGAGACAGAGAGTGAGAAAGTAAGCTATCAGGTCCAGGACTCCAACCACTCTAAGCCATGTGGGAGTATAGTGCCCTTAACCACCATGCCACCTGCCAGCCCCAGGAAATGTAGTTTATATCCTTGCGCAGGCGCCCTATAGTGAAAAAACTCTCCAAAAAAAAAAAAAAAAGAATTATTGAGTATACTAATATATCTAAAACATTTGCAAATCTTAAAATACTGGAATATGCATGTGAACTTAACCCCATTATTGTCTTATCAGTGTAAACATTCGTATTTGTAGCAGTTTATATTTTATGGATGTTCCTTGTTCTCAAGCAGAGTCTCTATTTTTGAGTCTATAATTAAATAAAGTCATGATGTATGTTTGTTCTGTATATTCCCAGTGATACAATTAATTATAATTCATTAAATAGAGCTACTTGTGATTCTAGAAAAAAATTACGTTAGTCTGTATTCCTTATAGAAGACTTAAACCATTGGTTTTTTTCACATGAGACATAATATTACTACACTTGACTTTAGTCAAATGTCAAAAAAGTTCTTCTAAAATAAGTAATCAGCTCTTGTGTCTGACAAAAGTTAGGCAATTAACAAACAGTTGCTTGTTTTAAATAAATTCCCAATCACTTTATTAAAATAATACACAGAATTAACTTTAAGCCTGGCTGAACAATTCAATATTTTTGCATATTATAGATTCAGCATTAATATTTTAGAAAGGATCATTTTCAGTACCCAGTCTGGGTTATTTATAGGCTAAACTGACTATATTTTGAAAGTTCAGTTATTGATATGAGTAAATTATTTTTATGTAAATATTTCTATTAAATTGTGCCATAGAAATACATATATATACACTGAAGTGGTAAGTAGGTATTATCTCACTCATTTATTCAATGGTCTTGAGCACCCCTTATGTCCCACACACTATGCTAATTGATGTAAATAAATAAATAACATTTCCTAGAATTATGTTCTTGTCATCCTCTAAGCTCACAAAATAGAAAGGAAGATATGCACATATGACAAATAACTTAATTCTATTTGAAATTTTATTATTAAAATTGTATAGGAATGACAGTAATAAGATTTACCAGTAGTAGTATTTCCTATTTATGAACATTACCAAATACTAGGAATTTATATGGCTCATACTCTGCTAAGTATATATATTCTGTCATTAATTCTTTTGAATAAACTTTCCAGAGTGGTGTGGTTTATCCTGTCTTACCTAAGAGCAAAATTAGGTCTATAATATGACATTATTAGGCAATGGTTACACATCTAAAAAGGGACAGTAATGGTGTTTGAAAGTGAAGCTTGATATTTCAAAACTTAAACTTTCAAAATCAATGACATACAGCATCAAAGAACAGTTGATCTACATTTGATAAGCATAGCAAAAAACAATAAACAATTCTGACCAGGAGTGTAATATTGGGGTCTTCTGTGATGGAACAGACAGTTTAGATTTTGTCATTGACTCAGTGGAAAGTCATTAGAATATTCAATACAAAGAAAAGATATAATCAAATATTTCAATTTAGTAGGGATTATCTTACTGTGTCATATTTTGTTATATCATGATATATTAGAATGCATTGGGAGCGTATATCTTAAAAACTGCAGAGGACCCTAAGCCCTCACAGCATGACACCCTCCCCAAGGAATCTGATGACCTGAGGGACCCCTGGGTATTTCTAGGACCCTGTGGGCAGCAGCTGGAGCTGCAGGAACAAAAGGGAATCTTGGAAAAGGCTGGAACCCAAACTCCTCCGAGTCAACAAGAAGCCTCCTGTTGTGATCATTCTCTTTGCAGCTCTTTGAGCTTCCTCTCAGCCAGCCCAGCTACCATCCAGCTATCCTGAGCTCTCTTACAGAAGTACATCAACTCTCAATAGGATGCAGTGGTAGACAATTTTCTCTCAGTGTCTCAAGCCGTCTTCCTGTAGAGGTTTAGAATGTTCTCAGTTTATATCCTGTCTGCCGTCACCTTGCACGGGTCCCTGTCCAGCTCTGAGCAACGCTTTTCCTTATCTGTGGACTCTTGCTGCAGTTGGATCACATGGTCTGGCTGTCACTCGGGCGGAGTCTGAAGCCTCATCTGAAAGTTCTGAATCTCACAGTTCAGCTGTGAGTTTTCAAGCTGTAGAGATACTGGCTTGGTTTGCAGATTTTGAATTTGTCCTGTGAGCTTCTCCTTCACAGCCTTTCTTTCCCAGAGCTGTCTGGCTGTTTCTTACTTTTCTTGGCTGCCACAAGACACATGGACGTTCCCCTGTCAACCACATTTTTCAGATCCACGTCTGATGGATGGACGCAGTGATCAGCATTTCCTTCTTCCCTCTTAGGTCCTCTCCGGAGTTCCTGTGATCCCCAGGGAGATCTGGCAAAGGGATGGCATCCAGAAAATTTCCAGCTATAGCATTTGATTGACTCAGGAAAGTCTTGGGTGATTAAGGTGGCTGGATCTCACATGGCAAAATATATAGTTTGAATTCTGTTCCCACAGCTTGAAAAATACAGAGCACTTCTGAGTGTGTGCCAAAAATCTCAAAAAGAAGGAGAAATGGAGAAGGGATTGTAGAGTGACCATCCCCCATGTGGGATGGTTTCTTACTTTCTTTCACTTTCTCTCTTTCTGTCACACTTGCTCTCTGGTAAAATTAAAACAAACAAAAGAAAAAAAAAAAAAAGAAAAAACCTAAAACAAAAACTCTTAAATTCTATGCCCTTCATAAAAGCAATGAAAATGCAGGGAAAAAATGGCAAAACCAATTCTTGGAACTCTGGAAATTAACCAAGAGGGCTTACAATAATTTGAGGAACATTTATTTTTTAAAAAAGAATTATTTAACTTTATTTAATTATTTATTTATTTTAATTTGACCAGAGAGGGAGAGAGAGGAGAGAGAGACAGAGAGTGAGAAAGTAAGCTATCAGGTCCAGGACTCCAACCACTCTAAGCCATGTGGGAGTATAGTGCCCTTAACCACCATGCCACCTGCCAGCCCCAGGAAATGTAGTTTATATCCTTTTCCCAGCCCCCTTGTTCACTCTTCCCTAAGGATAAATAATGAAGTTAGTGAGACTGACAAAAGAATCTGTGCGTACATCTTCTCTCATTTCTAGTCATATGAGAAAGTCTATGCATAAATTCTCAAATGTTTTGAATCAAGATAAATGTATACTCTAATTCTACTTTCTTCAATTTTTTTTTTGAAATCACCTCAAACGGCACAGTGGTTTGCACATTCATCCAGTGCACCTTCCATCCATAAAGTTAATACACCAGGGTCAGGTGCTGGATTCTGCATACTAGAAGCAAATCTATGGGTAAATTTCTAATGCTACATTCTGTTGAGAGCCTGAGAGCTGAAGGGCAGTGATTTCTAAGACAATATTGGCTTTACATTTTTGATAATGCTAAAATAACTTAGGCTCCTCTAAAGCTGGTTTAACCTTCAAACACAAACTCTACTTTGGGTGAATTGTTTTCAGATCTAAATTGGAAGAACCAAGGATTAGGAAAGCAGATTCAGTATCATTGGGGATGTTAATTATGTGCTACGGCAGGTCCTACAAGTGCTTTTGAGATGTTGTCTTCCCTGTGAATATTGGTTTGGAAAGTAGAGATGGGCCTGTGGCATTTTGGACTCATTAGTGGATGTACTCACTGGACAAGTCAAGACAAAGGCAAGAAAATTAATGAAGTGTGTGAGACATTTGTGTGATCTTCTCCTGATCTCCATATTTATTCCTACAGCTTTGGGATGCTAAGAGTCATTAATCACCCACATTAAACCTTGTTGTAAAGCAGCCTCTACTGACATTGTTGAATAATTAACTCCTCTTGCATTTGCTGCTAATTGCAATATACCAATGACTGGTGGCAAGTTTGGCTTTCTATTAACCACAGTCTTGAGACACTGACACTGCCTTAGCCATCACTAGTACCAGAGTCGCTATTTGTCACTGGTCTCTGGGAAAACCACAGCTTATACTCACAGATATTGAAATATAGAAATGGGAAAATATCTTCAAGGGATAAAAAATGTCAGATATAAAATAATAGGAATAAAAATTATGGTCTGTCAGTTGTAGTTATTATTAATAAATAATGCAATGTCTAGTAAGTTATTTAAGCAGATATTGTGATGTAAACTGAAGTCCTAAATTTATGAAACTGAACTCTGTCTCTGTCTTTTTGTGTGTGTTTACATACATGTGAAAACTCATTTCATGGAACCAAGATGACTAATGAGATATAGACCTAAAGGTTTTTCTTTTATTTATTTATTTTTTGGGTTTTTGTTATAGGGCACGTGCATTCACCAGAAAGACAGAGAGAGACGCTGAGAGACAGAGAGTGAGAAATCACCTCCCGGGGGGATGGCCAAGCCGTAATCCCTTCTCCTCCATTCTCCTCTCAGGATCTTGGGCGCACATGCACACATGCCTGGTGTGAATTTAAGTCACCAGGTCCAGGCCTTGAACTGCGGTCAAGTACAAGGGAGTCCAGTGACACAGTCATTACACCAACTGCTGGTCCCAAGATTTTTTTTTTTTTAATCTGGCTGTATTAGTTAATATTTCCTGTATTAGGGAGATAATATTGGCCTAATATTTTTGATAATGCTAAAATAACTAAGGCTCCCCTAATAAGGAATTAAAATGTCTAACCCACCGTATTAGTGAAAACCTTCAATGGCTTTGTGTCATAGCTTCTTTGTTCTTCCTGAACCACCCCACCCTCAGGTCATGAGTACAGACTAGGAATCCCACTTTCAAGGGGGATTCCTCTTTTCATTTTCTGTCTTTCTGTTTCTCTTCCACTCACTTTCATTCTGACCCTCCAGAGCTGCAGCTAGTAGGCAGTGCTCACCGACCAAGTAGTGTTATAAGCAGGCATCATACTGCACAGCCTCGGGAACTATGTAAATCTCATGCTCTGCTATGACTGCTGTCATGTGTTCCTCAGAAAAGCGGTTGACACTGGGCATCTCCCACATTCAGTTTCCTGTGGCTATCTCTTTGGCTCATGACTTTCTAATAAATTTGTCCTTCTGCATCTAATAATACCTCTAAGCTACTCTCTGGTGAAGTCTGTTCACCTTTGCTCTTAGAAAGAATTTGAGAGAGGCTCATGCTGACTCTCTATCAGTTGTAATTCTTATCAGGTTCATAGGAAACAGACACTATTTTCTTAAGAAAGTCTGAAAATGTAGCCTGGTGAATCCAGCCATCTCGTATTTGACCCACCCCTTAGTAGCTAGCCAGGCAGTTCTTTTGATCTAAGATTTGAAAGGTGAATGCACTGACAGATTTATTCCAAGGGACAAATTTCTAGCTCTCTAAGTGATTCTATTCAGGTACCATTTACTAACTTTATGGTGAAGAGCAGGGACACCAAGTCATTACCCCCTTAAAGTAATGGGCTCACAGCTCCACCAAATAATAATAATAATAATAATACCCTTCTTTCTATGCTTATTTCTTAGTCTTTAAGAGCCTCTGAAAGGTTTTCTGTCATTATTTATTTTTTGCAATTCCTGTAGAGTGGCCTTAATTGGAATGTAGCTTCAATTGTTCTCAACTGAAACTGATGTTACACATTTCTAAATATATCTTGTTCTCTTCTTTTTTATTTTTTCTGAGTGTATATTAGTGGGTGTCTCTCCAAATATGAAATGTCTTTACCAAAATGCTTATACTTAAGTTTCCTTAATTATCTTCTTTCTTGTCAGGTTATTGGTGCAAATCTATGAAGTAAATGATCAAAGTTTCCAGCCAATATAGGGTAATAAGGATCAGATTTACCTCTACTTTTAAAAATCAACAAAAATAGACAAAATGTGTGGAACAGTGATTTCAGGTAAGTGGGTATCAGTCATCAAAAGATGATGCCTGGGACCAGCAGTTAGTGGAATGGCTATGTCGCTGGACTCCCATGTAATCGATCGCGGTTTGAGTCCTCGGAGGCTTAAACTCACACTGGGTGTGTGTGCGTGTATGCCCAAGATCCTGAGAGGAGAATGGAGAAGAAGGGATTGCAGCGTGGCCATCCCCCCTGAGGGGTGATTTCTCGCTTTCTGTCTCTCTCTGTCTGGTGAGTGCATGCATTCTATAGCAAAAACTTCTCCCCCGCAAAAAAAGATAATTCTTGATAAAGAAGAAGCAGAGGAAGTGAGACCTAAAATTGTCCCAGATCACTGCCTAGAGAGATTCCAGGGCAAAGACCAGGGAGGGTGAACCCAGTGAGTTTAGGAGACTCCCTGTTTTGAAGGAATGAAGTTGAGAGCTGAGACAGCCATACGTGTCTTGAGTTCACAACACAGAATATCAGGGAAAAAAAGAGATGCACAGAGAGCAGACCCTGGAAATCTTCAGTGATATCCTCTCAAGTCTTAAATGAGTACTGATGAAGCCAAATGTTTTGGGAGACTACTCTATGAAAATAACTACCCACAACAGAAAATGAGCTGAGGAAATAATATCCAAAGCTTTAAGCAGAACAGCGACTGTTCATGTTTCTAACAGTGAGGATGGAAACTTCATAATTCATGGGTATTCATTTAGTAGAGCACTCTGAAAGGTATTGCTTTAGCAGATTTAGCTCTGAATCAAAGTCTTGCCCTGCCCTTACCTAACAAAGCTAAAACAAGATCTGCAATAAGGTAATGAGGTATATTAACTCTGTCTTAAATGAAAGATGAAGAATACCTGTAGAAAAAGTTAAGAGCAGATGAAGTTAAACCCAAACAGATAGAAAAAGTAGAAAGGTGAAGTTAACAGAACCTAGAATGATGACATTTGGATGTCTTAACCCTTAGGAACTGTTGAAATAAGATGACTCCAGGAGAATGTGTGTAGCGCTTTGTTAATTTAAAATTTCTGGCAAGTGAAACCACCTCTGGACCTGGGAAAGTGTTAGCATTAGGTTTATTGACTACTGTGATGGAAAAGACTGGTCAGGAAAGGAAGTTTCTTCTTTTCTAAGTCAAGCTTTAGGAACCTAGCTCTCCTCCAGTAGCTCCGTGTTCCCAGCACGGGGAGGACAGTGTCAGTGTACGTGGTAACTTTTGTAGGTCTTGAATATGATTCATAGCTTGTGCTTGCCCTACATACTCATTTGATTGACTAAAACATGAATAAAATCAATGTTGTGAGGCTCTGGGACAGCTCATACAATATTCAAGGAAATGAATAATGGTGCAGAAACCTGGAAAACATTTGAGAAGTTATTTTTTTTTTCTATAAACAAAACACTTATTATATTTGGAAAATAATTTGCAGTTTCTTTTATTTTTTTTCTGATTTTTCCATTTGTTACTGTGTGTGCTCTCCAGAGAGAGAGAGACAGAGAGAGAAAATGAGAAATCACCTTTCAGGGGGGAATGTCCATGCTATAATCCCTTCTCTTCCATTCTCTTTTCAGGATTTTGGGCACATATCTGAGCACTTGCTCAGATTATATTTTTCAAGCTTCTGGGTCCAGGACTTGAACTGGGGAGTCAGCATGTAGGATCCAGCACCTTAATGACCATGCCATTTACTGGTCCAACTTCCTTATAAACATGTACTTACTGTAAAACTCTAAACTATTTTCCTAGGCCTTTTAAACATTTTTAAAACTTAGTTTGTATTTTGCATGCTGTAGAATGTATTGATTTCTAAAGTTCTATGTTTTTATTTGATATACTTTTTAAAACATTTTTTTTTGATTGTTGGAAGTTTTTCAAATTTCTTTTACTGCAAGTCTTTTGGTGGTGAATTCAATTAATTATTCTTCATGATATAATGTCCTTATTTCACACTTATATCTGAAAGACATTTGTGATTATTTACAGTTGCTGACTATCACTGGTTCACAGTTTATTTTTTTTCTTTCAGAATTGAAATATCATTCTACCGTCTTTTCTTCTGGCCTTTAGTGTTGGCGATGTACAGTTTCCCAAGTCAATGAATTGTTGTTCTCCTGTGTGTATACTTGCTACCTGGCTACTGTAAGATTTCTGTTTGTTTGTTTGTTTAAGAGGTTTTTGCTATAGGGTGCTTGCGCTTGCCAGAAAGACAGAGAGAGACAGAGACATAGAAAGTGAAAAATCACCCTCCAGGGATGCTATGACACACCACAGGACATCTGCCTTTAAGCTCCTCATCAACCAATTCACCTAACAACCTAGTTATAAGAACTTCGGACCTTGGTTGTTAAGTGAGGCATGCCTGTAGTGACATATACTATTCTGCTACATTGGGCTGAAAAAAATGTACATGAAAATATCTGGCTTAAAGTCTGATATACGCTGAAATTTAAAATTGCTAATGGAACCTAGTTTGAGACATCATAATTTAATATATTAAGCATGATAAAATTTTACAACATTTTAAATAGATTCGTTGCAAATAGATAAAAGTATTTGAAGTGGAGGCTATAAAAATGTTTTCTGTCCATGAAGTTAACTCTGTATGCCCTTATTTACAGACTTTTACTCTAATCATTGCCAAGGCTTTCTCTCCGTATCAGGTAATTAGCTTGCCTTTGCAGCATTGTGTTTACTTCTCAGTTACTCTTCATTGAACACTTTTTTAATGCATTCCATTTTCCTTATTGGGATTTGGCAAATTATCCTGTTAAGCATTCTTTCAAAATGACTTTTAAAGACCTCTGGTATATCAATTTCTTCACTGTATTGATTTTAGTATGCATTAGTTGAATCTACTACTGCAAAATCTATCAAAACACTGTTATTTTGTTTGTTTTTTACCCTCTAGTTTTGGTATAATTGACAGAAATATTAGTGCCCTTTAGAGTTTGCTCCAGTTGTTAACTTTTCAATGGAAACAACCATTTTTTTCTTGGGTCTATTATTTTTTTTCTGTTGAGTATTTATATTCTCAGTTAATAGTTTGGGTAGCCTATTTAAACAGAGAAAAAAGCTAAAACTGCATTGGCCAAAATATCATTTCCTTTGTTTCTGTCAAATCCTGATATTCGGTATGCGATAAAATTTTGAAGTGTAATACATTTGAGTTATCATCTGATTGTAAAACGTGCTTTATTTTTTCCTATTACATAAAAATCAACTCTTTTAAGCAAAAGAATGATAACATTTCGTTTATATATATATTTTTTAAAGAATTATTTTATTTTAACTTTTATTTATTATTATCATTATTATTTTCCAGTTTGATCAGAGAGAGACAGAGAGAGAGAGAGAGGAAGTGAGAAAGCAAGCCACCAGGTCCGAGTCTTGAACCGTGGTCCACCATGTGGGAGTCCAGCGCCTTTAACCACCATGCCACTTGCCGGCCCCAAGAATGATAACATTTCAATAGAGAAAGTGTCATCAGTCTTGGGTAGATATTGTCCTTCAAAGTGTAAGTAATTAGTATAAATTAGAAAACATTCAATATCTTAAAAACCCTCTGAACATGCCAAAATAAAACACCATATATATTGCAATGTCATCAGTTATTAAAAATAAAAATATGAGCCAGTCTGTGGCATGGCGCTTAAGAATGCTTGATCCCATATGGCTGACTGTGCAATTTGAGTACTGGATCTGGCAGCTAGGAAACGTAATATATATATATATATATACTCACATCTATATACATTCATGCTCAGGATCCCGAGGGGAGAGAAAAATGGAGAAGGGATTGTTCATTACCATCATCCATGGAGAGTATTTTTTTTACTTCTCTCTGTTTCTCTTTTCCTGTCTTTTTCTTGTGAGCACAAGTGCCCTCTAACAACAACAAACAACAACAACTAAAATAAACAGAATAAAAAATAGAAAAAGTAATATAATGAGTTTTGGTATTGTGAAGAAATGGGCATTATTATACATTATGAAAGTGTATTTAAAATGTATTTTGCATATGTATGTGTAAAGGGAACTACGTACATACTGTTCCAATGCAAGGGTGTTTCAAAGATTCATGAAAAGTAGACTTAACGTTTGAGTTTATTTGTGTGCAAGAAGCTTGAAAACCAAAGACGATTGTTTCATAGTATATGTTGCCATAACCATTTTGATTATAACCTCTGATAAGCGCACAATAATACCTATCGCTTATATGTCTATAATTGAATTTAGATAACAACTTTAGATTTCTCAAGATTTAAAAGTTATTTCCAGGGGGGCTGGCAGGTGGCATGCTGGTTAAGAGCACTGGACTCCCTCATGGCTGACTGTGGTTAGAGTCTTGGACCTGGCAGCTTACTTTCTCACTTCCCACCACTCCCCCTTACTCTGTCCCTCTCTGATAAAATTAAAATGAGTAAATGTGGGGACATGCGCTGAGCAAACACCACATGCTCTTTTGGGGTTTGGCAGAACCTTGTAACTTGTCTTTCCTTGACCTTGGCTGCAGACAGAGCAAGGGTAGAAATCGCTAGGGGCGTTCCAACAGACACATCTGATGGACTTTAAGAAACGTTTTGACGTTCATTAGTAAAATCCAATCCCTGCTCTGCATCTGAAAGGTTTTTTAGACTTCTCTGGGTGTGGTAGTACACTCCTTATAGAGAAGTTCTTTAGCTCCTTCCCCACACCTAACAGCTAGTTCTCTGCATTAGAAAAGAAGATGAGATTTTCTCTAGATGGGATTACCACCAAGGGATACACCTGGCCCTGGGTATGAGGTATGACTAATCTCTTATAGACTTGTTAACTGCTTCCTATTGTCGGTAACCTGCCAACCAATCCATGAAGTGTCATGAAACATACATGTGTAATATCTCCTTATACTATAAATAGACGTCCAGTTCATCTGGGCGGCACAAGTTGCTTGGGCTACCTAGGCTCAGGCTGCCTGTGTCCATTTCTACTCTAACCCTTTGTCTCATTCTTTCCAATTCCCAGGTCCTGGCAAGATGGAGGGCTTTCTCTTTCTTGTCCTCTTTCTCTTCCTCACCAGCAGCCCCCTGATCATGATTCAGCCAGACCCAAGCCCTGGGGCAGACGCCAACAAGTAAATATATTAAAAAAAAAAAAAAGTATTTTCATAGCTTCTACTTGACAAGGTCAGATTAACAAATATAAATTATTTTTAAAAAATCATGGGCAGGTCAATGACCTAATGTTTAGAGGAAGCTGGATCCCAAATGGCTGGACCTTGTGGTTTGAATCCCAGATAGTGTGGCTTGAAAATCATGCTAGATATGTGTGCATGCATGCCCCAAATCCTGAAATGATGGAGAATGGAGGAGAAAAAACTGGATCATGACCCCACCCCACTGGGGAGGTACTCTCCTGCTCTCTCTCTCTTTCTGGAGAGTGGCATACCTTCTGACAAAACTTAAAAAGCAAAAGCAGTTCTATAATTACATGAGTGCAGTAGAATCTACACCGCTGCAACTGTAAGAGGTTCATCTTGAAGAAAAGTTTCCTTGGTTGCGTATTGATAATTCCAGTTCCTGAACTACCATGATTATACCAGTTAAAGTAAGTCAGCACCCAGAGTGCCGGCCCTTGTACATTTACTTTAAAAACTTTGTTTTTGAACAACTTAAAATTTAAAGAAAAATATGAAAATAGTATAGATTGTGAAAACTGTACTCTGTTTGTCCTATTACTGATATCTACATTAAAGTTAATCATTTGTGACAATCAGTGTACCACTACTGACATAAATGTCATTATTATCAGTATCATTATTAACTAACATTCATTCAGATTCCTTTAGATTCTACCTAATATCCTTATGCCATTCCAGGATCACACCTTGAATATCTTATTACCTTTAGTTATTATATCTTCTTAGACTCTCATCTACTGTAATATCTCAGTCTTTCCTCAGTTTGGGTAACTTTGACTGAGAAGTACTTTTGTATAATATTTCTAAAAAATACATACTTTAGATTTATTTTTCACAAGATATTTGTCTTTCCCTCCATTTATTCATTCATTTAATAAATTGAATGATATAATTTTGTATTCATGAATATATATTATAAAAATATTATTGTTTAATTACTCAAATTATTCCAAGTTTGACTATTGTAGCCTAATTCAGTTGGCTTCTATGTTACTTTGACATAAATGCATTATGTGGATTGTTATTTTAATTCAATCACTTTCTTACTTTTTGGGACCAGTATTGCTGTATGTTATTTATTTATTTATGTATGTATTTATTTATTTATTTATTTATTGGACAGGTTTTTGTTATAGGGTGCGTGAGCTCACCAGAAAGACAGAGAGAGACAGAGAGAAAAAAAGCGAGAAATCACCTCCTCAGGGGGATGGCCACGCCACAATCCCTTCTCCTCCATTCTCCACACACGCACACGCACCTGGCAAGTGCCCAGGACTCGAACCATGGTCAGCTACACAGGGGTCCAGCAACATAGCTATTGTGCTAACTACTGGTCCCTGCTCTATGTTATTTTATATACCTTCTGCCCCAGAAGCAGTCACTTACCAGGGAAAAGTGGTTCTTTTAATTGGACAGTTTGTATCAGAAACCAAGATCTGGGCTCTAGATATGCTTATTGCTACTGGAATTTTATTGAATCTAGGCCCTCTTTTTTTTATTTATTTTTTATTTTTTTAAGGTGACCTGCTTGAGTTCCCTGTATATTCTGTTTATCAGACCTTTATCTGAGGTATAGTTTAAAACTATATTCTCTCATTCCAAGAGTTGCTGATTCACTCTAATTATTTTTTTCTTTTGCTGTGCAGAAGCTTTTTAACCTGATGTAATCCCACCTGTCTATTTTGGAGATTGTTCCCTGTTCTTTGGGGGTCTTGTATAAGAAGTCTTTGCCTGCTATGATGTCTCCAAGAGTCCTCCTTTGTTTGCCAGTAGCTTTATATAGTTTGAGATCTTAAGTTTCTAGATCTTTGATCCATTTTGAGTTTATTGTTGTTAATGGGGAGAGACATGGGACAAGTTTCATCTTTCTGAGGATACCTAGTTTTTCCAGCATCATTTACTAAAGAGGTTTTGTTTTCTCCACTAGATTGACTGGTGCCCTTTATCAAAAATCAGTTGGCTGTAGGTCTGGGAGTTTATTTCTGAGGTCCCTCTTCTGTTAAATTGGTCTACATGTTTGATTTTGTCCCAATATAATGCTGTTTGATTATCACAGATTTGTAATATTTGGGGTCAGGGAATGAAATACCTCCTACTCCACTCTTGTGCAAAATTGCTTTGGCAGTACTGGGTCTGTTGTTTTATTTTTTATAATTATGTGAAGAATATCTCTGTTAATTTGATTGTGATGGCATTAAATTTGTAGATTTGAGTAGAACTGATATCTTGATCATATTAATTCTTCCAATCCAGGAACATGGGAGGTCTTTCCATTTATTTGTGTCATTTTCAATTTCTTTATTTAGTTTTTCATAGTTTTCCTTATAGAGGATTTTGACCTCTTTGGTTAGATTTATTCCTTGATATCTTATACTTTTTCTGGTTATTGTAAGTGGGATTCCTTTTTTCAATTGTACCTCAGTGTGCTCCTTGTTCATTTATAAAAATGCTACAGATTTTTGTATATTGACTACTTATTATGCCAATTTACTGCTTTCATTTATAATTTCCAGGAGTTATTTTGTGGATTATTTTTGGATTTCCTATGTACCTAATTATGTCATCTGCAAATAGAGACAATTTCATGTCTTCTTTCCCTTTTTCTATTTTATTCTCTTGTCTGATTTAATTTGTTAGGTCCATTATTATATTGAAAAGAAGTGGAAAAAGTGAACAGCCTTGCCTCTTTTACGCTTTCCTTCAGTATGATGTTAGTAATGGGTTTTTCACATACGGCATTTATTGTGTTGAGAAACATCCCTTCTATGCCAATCTTGCTGAGAGTCTTAATCATGAAAGAATGTTATATTTTATCAAATACTTTTTCTGTATTGATTGATATAATCATATGTTTTTTATCTTTTTCCTGATAATATGATGTATTATATTTATTTTTTATATGTTGAACCACTTAGATCCCTGGAATAAAGTCTACCTAGTTGTGGTGTATAATCTTTTGTAAGTGTCATAAGATATGATTTGCTAGTATCTTTTTTTTACAGAATTGTTGATTTATTAAATTGAATTTGTTATCTTGTTGATAATTTTTGCATCTATATTCATCAGAGACATTGGTCTATAGTTTTCCTTTTTTGTTATGTCATTCTCTGTTTTGGGGGTTAGGGTAATTGAGGCTTCATAAAATTAATTTGTAAGGGTTCCTCCCTTTTGGATGTTTAGAAATAGTTTGAGTAGAATGGGGGTTAGCTCCTCATTAAAAGTTTTATAGAATTCAGAAGTGAAGCCATCAGGACCTGGGGTTTTCTTTGTTGGGAAGTTATTTATTACTGATCCAAAGGATTCACTTGTTATTGTTCTAGTCAGGCTTTCTGTGTCTTCTGATTCAATCTTGGTAGATTATATATGTCCAGAAATGTGCCCATCTCATTCAGGTTGTTTTTTGGCATATAGTCACTCATAATATTTTCTAATTATTTTTTGTCTTTTTGTAGTATCTGTTGTAATATTGCCTACTTCTTTGCATATTTTCTTTATCCAGTGCCTTTCTCTATTCTTAATTAGTCTAGTTAAGGTTGTATCACTTTTATCTTCTCAAAGAACCAGCTTTCGGTCTCATTTTTTTTTTATACAGTTGGTTTATTCTCTATTTCATTTTTTCCTTCTTGAATCTTTATTATTTATTTTCTCCTGTTTTTTTTTTTTTTCTGTTCCCTGAGGTGTGTTGTTAGGTTGTCTATATGCCATCTCTCCATCATTTTTTAATGTGCACTGATTGCTCTGAACTTCCTTCTTATGACTACTTTTGCTGTGTCACATAGATTATAGGAACTCTTACTCATTATCACCAGTTTCAATGGAACTTTTGATTTCATTCTTAATTTCTTCAGTGGCCTTGAGGTGATTGTGGAGAAAGTTGTTTAGTTTCTATATGTTTGTGTATTTTCAAGTTTTTTTTTTTCTGGAGTTATTTTTAAGTTTAATTCCATCATGATTGGAGAAAATACAGGTCTAGTTTCTATGCCTTTGAATTTGTAAAGTCTTGTTTTGGGCCCTGTCATGTGAACAGTCTGAAAATTTCATGCTGGGGGTGAGAAAAAAGTATATTTTGTGGTTGTTGGGTGGCAAGTTCCATAGATGTTTGTCAAATGCATTTTACTTATGGTGTCACTTAGATCTTGCACCTCTTTATTTTTTGTCTACATGACCTTCTCAAAGACAATAGTGGGATACTGAGCTCTCCAATGGTACTGTGTTGCAGTCTATCTCGTCCTCTAGAACTAGCAGTCTTTCTTTCATTTATTTGGGTGCTCCTGAGTTGTGTGCATAGATATTTGCAACTGCTATATCCTCTTGGTGAGTTAGCTCTTTTTGTACTACATAATGTCCTTCTTAGTCTCGTCTTACAAAAGAGACTAAAGCCTATCTTGTCTGATATTAATATCAAGACTCCAGATTTTTTAATTTCCATATGCATTGAATATAATTTTCTTGCCCTTTCCATTTAGTCTATCTTTGTCTTTACTCATGAGGTGAGAAGCAAATAGATGGTTTCTGTTTCTTTCTTTTCTTTTCTTTTCTTTTTAATTTTTCAGCTAGTTCGTACCTTTTGAGAATTTAATCCATAAACAGTCAATGCTATTATTGATATTTGCAATTTGTCCCTGCCATTTTGTTTGCAATTTTCTTGTTTTGTTTTATTTTTTTTGTTGTTTATTTATTTTCTTATTTCTTTCTGTATCATTCTATCAAGGTATTATTACTACCCAAACACCAAAACTACATAATACTGTAAGAACTGAAAAATACAGATCAGTATATCTCCTGCACAAAAGTCCTAAAGAAAACTTTAGAAAATTAAATGCAACAAGGTATCAAATATTTTTTAATATTAAATTGCTTTATTATTTATCATTTCTTTTTTATTTTTTCATTTTGCCTAAATTTCTTAGAGTATTTCATTTTCTTATGATAATGAGAATGCCCCACAAACATAGTCTGGTAATGATTCCAACTTATGATAACATATTGCCACACAACGTAGTTCAAGACTGAGCCGTATTCCCTAAAAGTTTGATTTCTAATAGAAGTCCTCCTGAAAACTTATTAGATGGTGGTACTGTGAGGACATCACCACCAAATCACTGTTTGACAGATTTGGATAGTAAATACTTCAACTTTTAAAATTTGAGGATGGTAACTCTTTCTTGTGTTATTATTTATTTATTTAATTAATTGATTAGTTAATTCCATTTGTTATTATTATTAATTATATATTATTATTTTAGTTTGACCAGAGAGAGACAGAAACAGAGAAAGAAAGGGTAAGTGGGAAAGCAAGCTGCCAAGGACCCGAACCATGGTAGGCTAAGTGGGAGTCCAGTGATTTAACTACTATGCCACATCCAGGCCTCTTGGTTCCTCTTTCTAATTTATTTTGTCCTAATATGAGACAATACACAGATAGGTTGATATGCCTCCAGTTTTTTTTTTTTCTGGAGTTATTTTTAAGTTTAATTCCATCATGATTGGAGAAAATACAGGTCTAGTTTCTATGCCTTTGAATTTGTAAAGTCTTGTTTTGGGCCCTGTCATGTGAACAGTCTGAAAATTTCATGCTGGGGGTGAGAAAAAAGTATATTTTGTGGTTGTTGGGTGGCAAGTTCCATAGATGTTTGTCAAATGCATTTTACTTATGGTGTCACTTAGATCTTGCACCTCTTTATTTTTTGTCTACATGACCTTCTCAAAGACAATAGTGGGATACTGAGCTCTCCAATGGTACTGTGTTGCAGTCTATCTCGTCCTCTAGAACTAGCAGTCTTTCTTTCATTTATTTGGGTGCTCCTGAGTTGTGTGCATAGATATTTGCAACTGCTATATCCTCTTGGTGAGTTAGCTCTTTTTGTACTACATAATGTCCTTCTTAGTCTCGTCTTACAAAAGAGACTAAAGCCTATCTTGTCTGATATTAATATCAAGACTCCAGATTTTTTAATTTCCATATGCATTGAATATAATTTTCTTGCCCTTTCCATTTAGTCTATCTTTGTCTTTACTCATGAGGTGAGAAGCAAATAGATGGTTTCTGTTTCTTTCTTTTCTTTTCTTTTCTTTTTAATTTTTCAGCTAGTTCGTACCTTTTGAGAATTTAATCCATAAACAGTCAATGCTATTATTGATATTTGCAATTTGTCCCTGCCATTTTGTTTGCAATTTTCTTGTTTTGTTTTATTTTTTTTGTTGTTTATTTATTTTCTTATTTCTTTCTGTATCATTCTATCAAGGTATTATTACTACCCAAACACCAAAACTACATAATACTGTAAGAACTGAAAAATACAGATCAGTATATCTCCTGCACAAAAGTCCTAAAGAAAACTTTAGAAAATTAAATGCAACAAGGTATCAAATATTTTTTAATATTAAATTGCTTTATTATTTATCATTTCTTTTTTATTTTTTCATTTTGCCTAAATTTCTTAGAGTATTTCATTTTCTTATGATAATGAGAATGCCCCACAAACATAGTCTGGTAATGATTCCAACTTATGATAACATATTGCCACACAACGTAGTTCAAGACTGAGCCGTATTCCCTAAAAGTTTGATTTCTAATAGAAGTCCTCCTGAAAACTTATTAGATGGTGGTACTGTGAGGACATCACCACCAAATCACTGTTTGACAGATTTGGATAGTAAATACTTCAACTTTTAAAATTTGAGGATGGTAACTCTTTCTTGTGTTATTATTTATTTATTTAATTAATTGATTAGTTAATTCCATTTGTTATTATTATTAATTATATATTATTATTTTAGTTTGACCAGAGAGAGACAGAAACAGAGAAAGAAAGGGTAAGTGGGAAAGCAAGCTGCCAAGGACCCGAACCATGGTAGGCTAAGTGGGAGTCCAGTGATTTAACTACTATGCCACATCCAGGCCTCTTGGTTCCTCTTTCTAATTTATTTTGTCCTAATATGAGACAATACACAGATAGGTTGATATGCCTCCAGTTTTTCCTCTTTGGTGCTTTTTTATTTTCTTCTCTCTCTCTCTCTCTCTCTCTCTCTCTTTTTTTTTAAGCCTACCTACCCCTGAGGTTTTGATATACCTTGAACTTAGGATCTTAAATATAATGCCATCCAATATTTTGTTAGTTTTCTAAGATTATCTTAATCAGTAGTTTAATATGATGTTCTAGAGTTTTTCCTTTCTTACAAGTACTCCTGGGCTCATGAGTCCACTTTTCAAACCTAAATATATTCCATATAGAAAATATACATACCATCTTTAATTTTCCGACATTTATATCTGATCTTTGCAATCTGGAAGAGTTTGGAGATTTGGTGACTACCACAAAAGGTCTGCTTTGGTCTTTTGTGTTAAACATTCTTATGAGATATTTTCTTATAATAATATATAAGCAATAGGTGATTTTTTTTTCTTACGATGTTCATCTTTGAAATACACTTAGTACTACTCATTTAGATTTCTACCATAAATAACCCTTAAATATTGACAATTAAATTTTAAAACTTAATTCTATTTCCCATGTTTAAATTTTCTCCGAGCTTTGTCTTAATATTGCTCAATATTTTTTTCTTATTCTTTTTCCAAAGTATACTACATACACACACAGCACTGCAACATAATTTTACGGTTTTTTTAAAGCTTACATTTGATAGAATACTTGGAGGAATTTAAAGAATCCTCTTGTACAGCATACCTTTGGTTCAGTCAGTCTCTTGCTAATAATTTCCTATCTTGAAGAGGTCAATTGTGACCTATTTAATGAATCCAGCTTGTAGCAGTTTGAACACTAAAGGCCTCGCGTTCCTTCCTGCATGCTAAAGGCCTGCCTGGTAGCGCGACATACGGCTGCCATGCCAACAGACTAGCAAGCATCTATTTTCAACTGACAACAGGCACATCTCTCCTACTGATTTTGCCCAAAGCTTTTCTGATTTTTTCTACAGTCACCCTACAAAGTATACAATTAGAAAGCAATATAACAATTAAGGATTATAGTCCTTCTTATTCTGTCCAAACTTATTCCCAAAGAAGTGCATAGAAAATTTTTTCTTATTTATAATTTCAAAGTCTTTAGTATTGTGTAATTATTCCTGGGAGGTACAATGTATGAGCTGTTTACATGAGATGAATGGAACCATGAATTTATAAGTCCATGCTCCATTACACTCATAGTGTTTTGCTTCTTAATTTACATCTTCCTTTGGGCCATGAAGAAGATTATTCTGGCAGTTTTTAAAGAGCTGTTCCAAAATCTGTAGATTCATCTCCCAAGGCTTCTTTTTACATCGTGATTTGAAAACCATTTGGTGGGCAGATATTTCACCATGTATTTGTCAGACAAATTTCCCACTTATCGTATTTGGCTTATAGCAATATGGTGGTTTTAGAAGAAGAAGAAAGCATGAATCCCATGACTTACTTTAATGTGACAGGAAAATATACAACTAGAAGACAAATAATATAATTACATTTTTATGAGCAATCATGTAAATATATTTCTAAAAATGTTCTTTTAAATAGCATAGTCAAAAGAAGAAAACACATCAGAAGCCAGACTAAAAAAGCCTTTCATCTGACTTCCAGAATACTCTAACAAGTTGAAATAATCAACTTTATATGTCTGATAAAACATACCAATTAATTAAGGACATCATTAACCAGGCTCTTACTAGAACAAAAAGGAATATTAAAATTTGTGAAGCTGGGGGAATAAGAGTTGCTTCTAAATAAGATAAATAACTTACTCCAGAAGAAAAACAACCACATACACAAAATAGCATATTTGTCAGTAAATTTTTCTTTTTTATGCAATTCTAAGTTCTTTATATATTTTTGTGAGGGAGATAAAATGTTTATAAAAAGTCTGAGTTGTGATGCTTTTACATACATTGTAAAATTATTGATTAAATCAAAATGTGACTTATTCAAATGCAAAATACTAGATAATATTACCAAGTAAATCGCAGACAGGAGATTGTCACAAATAAATTGTATGTCTTAAGATGAGTTTTTAAAGCTATGTGTAAAACAAAGTAGAATAAAAATGGTCTGAAGACCATTCTTGGAAATTCAGTTTCTTTTTTTTTTCTTTTTTTGGAGAAGTTTTCGCTATAGGGCGTGTGCACTCGCCAAAAAGACAGAGAGAGACAGAGAGATAGAAAGCGAGAAATCACTCTCCAGGGGGGATGGCCACATCACAATCCCTTCTCCTCCATTCTCCTCTTGGGATCTTGGGCACGCACACACACGTGCCCGGTGTGAGTTTAAGCCACCAGGTCCGGGACACGAACTGTGGTTGACTACATGCGAGTCCAGCGACATAGCCATTACACCAACTGCTGGTCCCAGAAATTCAGTTCCTAACCTACTAATAAATTAACTATATGACTTTGGTAAAGATTTTTAAGCTCCATGTAGACAGAATAGAAATGATTAGACCATTTTTAGAAATTCAGAATTTTATTTCTAACCTGCTAGCAAGCATGGGTAAACAGAAAAAGTGATAGAATTTTCTTTCAGATCAATGGACTAGGTAAGTACAATATATTATATAGAAAATAAGTGACTGGACACTTACATATTGACAATTAAATTGATTCTAACTGTAGGATTTTAGGCTGGGAAAAATACCTCCAAACATCTTAGGGAGTATTTCAAAGTATTTCAAGTACTTTCAAAGTAGTTCAAGTATTGCATATCTTCCCGGTCTTTGTCCACATTCATAACTCCTGGAGATTCTCCTGCATTGCAATGCTTTCTTTTATAGCTTATTCCTTTATTTTTATTTAATTAATTTATTTATTCACTTTTTGGAGAGGTTTTTGCTATAGGGCATGTGTGCTTGTCAGAAAGACAGAGAGAGTTCGAGAGACAGAAAGCAAGAAATCACCCCCCAGGGGGGATGGCCACACCACAATCTCTTCTTTTCCATTTTCCTTTGGGGTCTTGGGCATGCACGCACATGTGCCCAGTGTGAGTTTAAGCCACTGGGTCTGGGACCGAATTGCCGTTGACTTCATGAGATTCCAGTGACATAGCCGTTATTCCAACTGCTGGTCCTGATTATGGCTTAGTCCTATATCAGTTGAGGAACACTTGTTTAGATAGATTAAATATTTTTTGAAAGAATATGTAGCTCTGTGGATAGCATTTTCCTAATCCTTCCCAAAGTTATCAACTATTTATAAAAATAAACTTTTTTTATTAACTTGAGAACTTTTAGAAATAGAATTATTGAAATCCAATCATCTTTCTTTCTTTCTTTGTCTTTCTCTTTCTTTCTTGCCTTATTTTTTGGAGAGGTTTTTGCTATAGGGCACTTGTGCTTGCCAGAGAGACAGAGAGAGAGAAAGTGAGAAATTTCTCTCCATGTGGAATGATCATACCACAATCCCTTCTCCTCCATTCTCCTCTCAGGATCTTGGGCTCGCACGCACACACACCCAGCTTGAGTTTAAGTCAACAGGTCCAGGACTCAAGCCGTAGTCGACTACGTGGGAGTTCAGCGACATAGCCATTACTTTAACTGCTGGTCCCAGAAATCCAACCATTTTTAATTATGGCTTTAGTGAATCACATCTCATGAGCTTCAAGAAATATGTTATTAAAGCTAACCTAAACTATTTGCTTATAATGATTATGGAAAGGACATTCTTCTGCATCATATCCAATAATTGCATATAATAAATAATTGTAAGATATTTATCATCTCTTCAATATGTAAAACGTATGACTACATACATTTGTTTTCCTCCTGTACATGTCTGGGAACATAAGTCATGGGAGCAAAGTATGTAGTTGAAGTTATGGAAAGTTCACTGAGAGAATCCAAGTAAGGTCACAGACCTCATGAGCCAGTTGCAAGGTGTTATATTTAAATTAAGTGTTACTATATGTACATATAGACAGCATAACACTGGGGACCATATTTCAAAACATTAATCTTGGGGGACAAACTATTGTCTAAATTACAGCAATAAAATTTTACATTACTCTGAAAGTTTCTTTATCTTTCCTGCCCCTGGTTATTGAACAAACTGTCCTCTTGCAGGAGCACTTCTATTTCTATTCGGTTTTCTAGCTAAACCTTATCCATCTTTTAGCACATACTGTAAGGGTTACATCTACAGTGAAACTAACCAGAAAGACAGGCAAAGTATACATACAGTCCTTACTC
Source organism: Tupaia belangeri chinensis (assembly GCF_000334495.1). Classification (NCBI taxonomy): domain Eukaryota; kingdom Metazoa; phylum Chordata; class Mammalia; order Scandentia; family Tupaiidae; genus Tupaia; species Tupaia belangeri. The sequence goes on along the minus strand of NW_006160111.1, from coordinate 985,939 downwards.
TGTAAGAGCAGAAGTGTGTCACCTATAGTGACTGACATATAGTATATTTTTAATAAAAGAGCAAATTATTCTTTTCCTATGATTTTATTCAATTCAAAATAATTTTAGAATGCTACATTTAAGAAAAATCTAGGTAGGGTCATATTAGGTTGAATCTTGTTCTAAAAGTTACTTTTTGTTTTTCAGGTGATTTTTCCACATCAATGCGTTTTTCTTTTCTTTTCTTTTTTTAAGGTTTTTGACTTAGGGCACACGTGCTAGCCTGAGAGAGAGATATAGAGGGAAAGTGAGTACTCTCCCCACAAAGGAGATGGTCATGATGAAATCCCTTCTTTATTCTACTCTTAGGATTTTTGGTACACACACACATGTACAAGAGCAATTTTTCAAACTGCTGGGTCTGGAACTAGAATTGTGATTGGTGATCTGGAGATGGATCATGCTACCTGCTGGTCCCAGATTTTTCTTTAAATATTATTTTAGTGTTTATCTTTACCCTATTTATAAGTTTTCCATATAAATCTTTTGAAATACGTAAATATCAACATAATTTAGTGAGTTTTAAAATTGTGCCATTGTTGTTTGCTTAACTGATGACATAATGCCTTAAATTTATGGTATGTTTTTTAAGTTTTCTATAGCCTCCAATATTTAGCACTAAATTATTCCTCCCCATCATTGTCATCATAGTTAATGCTGACAATAACAGAGGACTCATTTATTGCCAGATAAATTCTTTGTGATGTTTTGAGATAAGTACAGCTATTATCCTCACATAAAAAAACAGGGACCAGCAGTCAGCATAATGGCTATGTCTCTGGACTCCCATGGAGTCAACTGCAGTTTGAGTCCTGGACCTGGTGGCTTAAACTCATGCCAAGCGCATGTGTGTGCATGCCCACGATCCCAAGAAGAGAATGGAGGGGAAGGGACTGAGGCATGGCTATCGCCCTGGGGGTGATTTCACGCTTTCTATCTCTCTGTCTCTCTCTGTCTTCTGGTGAGTGCACACGCCCTATGGCAAAAACCTCTCCAAAAAAAAAAAAATCAAAACAAAACAAAAAAAAACCGAATATACTAAGACAACATCTGAAGGGGCTAAGCAGATGTCAGGGAATAAAATAAACCCAGAAAACCTATCTACGGATTCTCTATAATAATTGAGGTTCAGAGTGTGTTTTAACAGTTTAAGATTGCCAAAATAGCTAATGATGTGTTTATACAGTAGTATAAATATGCTTAAAAACAGAAGGTACATCTCGGAATAGAGGCAGTAGACAAATCTTTATGTCTGTCTGGCTGATATGCAAATACCAGCCAACATAATATGAATAAGAAAACACATTATGATTTTCATAACTCTTTTTCTATTCTATCTCCATGTCTATGGACATTTCTTATAGCAATATTGTCTTGTTTCTACCATCTTAGTAGCTTACTATAATAGAGAAAGAATGTAAACTCAGTTGTCAATATAAGCTTCTTGAAATTAGCATTTCTTAGAAAATTTAAAATATTTTTCTGTTTGATGACAGTAATTTGCATGACTAATCATTTATAACTTCTATTAATTAGCAAATCATTCCACTTGGTTAATTACCGAAAGAAATATATTCAATTATCTCTGGATTTTCTCAAATGTGAAAGATGTGAAAAATGTATTATATTTACTAAATGATAACTATATTGCAATCCAAATTTTGAAATGTTAGTCAAGAAATAACTTGTAAGCCTACCTGTGGACAATGATACAAATGGTAGGGCATTGCTGCATGATGCTGGGGTCGCATGGAAGGTCCAAGTTCAGATTCTGGTGTGACCTGAACTTGCTAGGTATTCCCATTCCTCCCTATGTTCCTGACTGATCTTACTTTCTTTCTTTTTTTTAAGTTATTTATTTAATTTCATTTATTATTATTACTATTTTAATTCGACCAGAGAGATACAGAGAGAGGGAAAATGAGAAAGCAAGCTGCCAGTTCCAAGACTAAAACTACATTCAGCCATGTGAGAGTCCAGTGCTTTAAATACCACACCACCTGCAGGCCCCTGATTTTATTTTCAGGAGAAAGGAAGAGAGAGGAAGAAAGAAATTTTACAAAGGAAATGATCTGTGATTATTTTTGGAAAGAATTTGAGTATAAGAAAAAAATTGGGGTCAGCCAATGGCATGGTGGTTAAGGTGACTCAATCCCATATGAATGACTGCACAAACCTGATGGCTTGAAAAACGTTCCAGGCACATGAGTGTGTGTATGCAAAGTCCAGAGAAGAGGGGAAGAGTAGGGATTATAATGTGGCCATCCCCCTGTGAGGGTGCTTTCTTTCTCTCTCTCTCTCTCTCTCTCTCTTTCTCTCTCTCTGTTGAGTGCACTATCCTATAGCAAATGGAAAAAAGGAAAAAAAGATAAGGAAAGAAAAAATATGAGGACAAATTATTTAAAAAAATACTTGATAATGTAACACTTTGTAATTTATATTTAAATAGAAATAAGTGGCTTGTCTTAGTCTCCTATTTTTCCGGGGAGGAGATTTTTACTATAAGATGTGTGTGCTTGCTAGAAAACAGAAAGTGAGAAATTACCCCCCCGCCCCCAGGAGGGATGGCTATACCACAGTCCCTTCTCCTCCACTTTTTTCTTGGGATTTTGGGCATGCATGCACATGCGCCCAACATGAGTCTCAAGCCACTAAGTCCAGGACTTGAACAGCAGTCCGCCACGTGGGAGCCCAGTGCCTCAACCAGTATGCCAGCTGTCGGTGCTCTTATTTCATCTTAAAAAAGGAAAAAAATAAGTTTTATTTGATGGCTTTTTAAAAGAGATTTTTGCAATAGGATTGGTGCACTTGCTGAAGAGACAGAGAGACAGAAAGCAAGAAATCATCCTCCAGAGAGCATCGCCATGCCAGAATCTCTTTTCCTCTATTCTCCTCCTGGGATTTTGAGTACACAGGCACACATGCCCAGCATGAGTTTCAGGCCTCTGGTTCCAGGACTCGAACCTATTGGCCATGTGAGAATCTTCTACACTACCTGTTGGCTCCGTTGATGACCATCTATAAAAAAATTAGAATGTATCTTATGTGATTTTCAATAAATATAAAGATAAGTGGATTTTTTTTAAAGATAAGTGGTTTTTAACCAGAAACAAATGAATAAATGAGAACAAAGAATACTGAAAAAGGCATGCATGGTGACACATTGACTGAATTAGAGCCTATTTAATTCCTTTTCCACAATTTGAGATAATAAATAGAGAAATGGGTGACTTAATTCACAAGTTATCAACAGAATAGTAAAGTTAAGTAGAACAAGGCTAGAGTTGGTGCCATTGTATCTTCACCCTGAGCAAGCTAAATTTGGGTGAGCATAAACCTAACATTGAGCAGATTTGGTATACTTAGAGAAAATTATATATATATATATATATATATATGTATATATATATAAGTTTATACACACAGATATGTGTGTGCATGCACATACATAGAGAGAACGGGCATTTGCATGCACTGGGAATGAAACAAAACAATAAAAGACTGTAAAGCCCCAGAAATGGAGATGAGGGTACTGTCTAAAGACTTCCAGGTTTTGTAGGATCTCACTGTGCTGACTCAAACTGAATATCTCCTGAGTGCTCTGCATATTCACAATAAGCTACCTTTGTCGTCTTGTCTTATCTAAAAGATTTTTGATCGCTGAAATCAAGAACTTCTTGATTGAATAAAACAATCTCATTCTAAATGGTTTACCTGGGAGTGTATTTTCAAATAATAGAAGGTATTTTAATTGTACACAGATAATCTAAGCTGTCCAAATTTGGATCATGTAACACACATCAAGAACAAAATCATTCATAAAGGCATATTTAGGAATTGAGTCCTTGCTCTATCGTGTTCACTCTAATTGTCAAACTGTCAAATAAAGTGTCTATTTCTAGAATCTTGAATATATTAAAACTTCTTTAAATCAAAACTTTGTGATTGCATTAAAAGAATTTGTTGACAGTGACTGAAACACTGCATAATGTAGGCTATTTATACTTTCTTCTCTAACTGTATAGATAACTATAATAAGTCATGTATTAGTAGATAGAATTAGAAATCATAAGAAAGGAGTCTTAGTTCTAGTTTATGTCAATGAGATTCCATGTAAACTCTTTACAAGGTACAAGAGAAGCTATTGGGAATGGTGACATCAAAAGTTAGCTTTGAGAGGCCCAGCATCATCCTTAGACCCAATTAGGAGTAACCAAAGTTGAGAGGGCTTTGCTGTGCATTACCTTCATCATAGCAGGAAGAATCCTGGAACACAAGGTGATGTGGCCACTTGGATTCCATAGCCCACCTTCCAGACCACTTTCCTGTTACCCAGAATATGAATAACCCACTCTAAATGTTTTAGAATCCAGGTCCAAAACATGCATAGGCAGAACCTCTTCCCCTTTGTTACCTCTGGGTGGTAAACTTGCTTCTCTCATGTTCAAATCTAAGCCTGGGGTTAAGTGGATGAGGTTGAAGAGGTGGTTCTTACCAGGCACTCAGGACATGGCCTGAATATATGCAGACTGGCATACCTATGGTCATTTGCAAAACTCCCCTCATGATGTGAGAATGAACCCGGCATGGATGGAGAAGAGAAGATTTGCCAAGAGCTGGGATCTGACTCTTACTAGCACAGTCTTGTTCTGAACTAAAGGGAGTCTAACAATGTTACATTTAAATCTGACTTTCCAGGTTATTATGAAGGTATATTTGTCAAGAGGATAAGACATATTTCATTGCTTGCTTTCTCATAAATTTTTTTACATAATTATTTTATTTAACTTTATTTGTTTTTTTATTTTAATTTGATGAGAGAGAGAAAGGAAGTTGCCAGGTCCATGATTTGAACTGTAGTTGACCATATGGTAATCCAGCACCACTTGCTAGCCCCCATGGCTTGCTTTTTATCTTTTGGATATTAGACATATGGTATGTAGACCTTTATTTATGTTATCATCCTGAGCTCTCAATATGAAAAAGGAAGTCTAGATGTGGGATTTACTCTCCTCTCCCATAATCTTTATTAATAGCTATGACTTTGGGTTCAAAGTATCCAGTTTTATTTCTACTATAATCTGAAAGTAGCTTCTAAACAATTTTTCTTCTGTTACAGTAATTTGGGGGCCTTATTGCATAATGTATTAATTCTAGTCTAGTCTGTGCATATTTTGTGGCCCAAATTGTTTCTCTTCCAGATAGCCTGTAGGATCTGCTTTTGACTTTCAGGCTCTTGTTTTCCAGAGTGTTCTTGGTAACCTGTACTGTGTAAAGTCAAAGGAAGTACTTTAAATATGTTTGTCAGCTGATTTATCTGCACATGTATGTTTTCTTCTAATAATCTGCAAAATGTTAGCTGACTGGTGCCAGACCTTTTGTTCCTGCAGAGGCTTTTGGGTCCATTGATGGCTCACATATGCTTTTGGGGATTCTCAGGAGGAAGGGTCAATCATAATATCCCACTTCTCCCTCTAATCACTGAACTCAACCCGGGACATGGACCTATTAAAGTATATGTCCTAGAGTACATTTTCTCTGATCTACTCAACATTTCTGCTTATTATTCACCATTCGTTTGTTATCTAAAGATGGAAATATCTTAATCCCTTTCTTGAGGAAAAAGTTTCCTGTTTGAGTCTGACTTTAAGAATAGCCTGTAATTTTTCCTCCATAATAAGATTAATTTTCTTCCCTGAACAATGACTAGAAACAATATTTTAAAGTTATTTAGTGGTTAATTCACTTTAGACTCTGATAATGGAACTATATATATCCAAATTATAAATCATAAAGCACAATGCTGAAATAATATGGAATTAGTTCATTTAAGAAAATCTACTTAAATTATAAACTAGGTTTCTTATGGTTTGTTTTCTATTTTTTTCTAATTTGTATGTCTATACTTTTTTTTCTACTGAAAGTGCTCTTATGGCTGCACAAGAAGAATACTGATTTCCTTATCAAAGTAGAATCTTTCATTATGCTAAAAGCTATCTCTTAAGGTTTTTTTAAATATCAATTTTTGATTGTTGTTATTCTACACATTGTATTCTATCAGCAGCAGTTGATTTTTTCCTTTTGCTGTTGATATTCTTCTATTCTGTAAGTCAATGCAAAATGGAATATAAAGTAACATATGATTAAGTTGCAATAAAAATGATAAATATAAGAATATTAAATGAATAATATTATAAAATATGACAAATGCAAGTGTTTAAGTCATGTTAAAATATCATCTGATACTTAGCAATTCTTCATTCCAAACTAAAATTGCATTTAATCAGTATGCAAGATAGGTATATTTTATATAAGGGTTTCCAGTATTTAGCTATGGGTCTATTGCATTGAAATCTGAGTTTGACTTTATCACCTATGGGAGTAGTAAGTCAGTCTCTATAATTATGGTTGGTTTCAGAATCAAAGGAATGCACAAATTTGGATTATAAATCAATTTTTTAAAATACTCTGTCAACAGAAAGTCACATGAAGTAATTTTAATATAATTTTTATTTCAATTTCTTTTATGTAATCACATATGTCACTTAGCTTGCAAAGTGAATATTCCAACATGTATACATTTCTCACCAGTCCAGTTGGGAATACTATACACATCATTCTCAACAGACAATAACCCATCTCTCTTTCCCACAAATGCCCTGCCCCTCCATTTCTCTCCCCAGTGTCCCTCCTCAGTCTCTCCTCCTTCACCCACCCTCTTCCCATACTGTATCCAGAATTTATAACCATTTTCTATGTTTCTCTATCCTCTTGCCATTCAGTTTCAGCCATAGAGTGCAGACAGTCAGTATATAATAAATGGAGACTTACAATGTCTCTCCTTCATAACCTGACTTACTTCACTCAGCAATAAATCTTCCATATTCATCTACTTTCTGTTGCCAGGGTCTTGTTTTTTTTTTTTTGGCTGAATAGTATTACATAGAATACATGTGACACACTTTTTCATTCTATTCATCTATTTATGGGATTTGGGTTGGTTCCACTTCTTAGCAATTGTGAATAATGCTGCAATAAACATCCATGTGCAAGCTCTTTTCCAAACAAGGATTCTTTTGTCCTTTGGATAGAAACCAAGGAGTGGAGGGACCAGGTGATAACGTAATGGCTATGTTGCTGGGCTCCCACACACTCAAACGCGATTCGTGTCCCGGACCCTGTGGCTTAAAACTCATGCCAGGTGCGTGTGCATGCGTGCCCAAGATCCCGAGAGGAGAACTGAGGAGAAAGGATTGCGACATGGCAATCCCCCCTGGGAAGGTGATTTCTCGCTTTCTGTCTCTCTGTCTCTCTCTCTCTGTCTGTCTGGCTAGTGCATGCGCCCTATAGCAAAAACCTCTACAAAAAAAAAAAAAAAAAGAAAAGAAACCAAGGAGTGGGATTGCTGGATCATATAGTAGCTCTGTGAGGAACCTCCATAGTGTTCTTCATAGTGACTGGACCAATTTACATTCCCACCAGCTATATTGTGCAAGAAAGTCAACTTCTCTCTTATTTTTTTAATTGAAAAAAATTTAAAATTTAATTCAAACTACTTATGTAGTCAAGGTCAAGGTTTTAGTCTCTCTTTATAGGTAATTTAAAAATAAGTGAAGTTTGTGATCAGCAGTTGATGTAGTGGTTAAGGTAGCTGGATTTTTTTTTTTTCACTTTCACACACAACGTTTTTATTTTTAATTTTTTTTCATTTTGTTTTTAAATTAGTAAAAGTAATGGTCGTAGAAGCTGCAGTGATCTAAAGCAGCAGCAATTTTGTGCATTTGTCTTTTTTTTTAAATTTTTTTTTAAATTATCATACTGTTGGCACACTTCATTTGCATGAAATTTTGCACCATACATACTAATTGTAGTAAAGTAGCCCCCTCCATCCTGGGGGCGGGGGAAGCTACTCTGGAAGATAATTTTCGCTGAATTCTAACCCATCTTGGTTAAGTGGATTGTGATAAGTTTATAAATTATATGAAAAATAACATTTAAACATTTGACCATCAACTTAAAATGGTTTTCCTACACAATATTTTATAATTTTTATAAGGTAATATATTTTACCCTCATATGGTCCTCAGAATTAAAGCATGATGGACAGAAATAAAAATGTATGCAACTGAGAGCTAAGGCAGAATATCTTATCAGAAGAAATGAAGTTAGAGTATATACTAAATATCAAGTGCAGAATTTCTTAGGGCCAACAAGATAAAAGTCTATATTTTTCACTTACACAGATGAAGTGAATTTGCAACTACCAGTTGTGTTAAATGTCCCAAATAAAGCTCCTAAAATTGATACTATAAGGCGATGATGTCTGGATTCTTAATGCCACCTGCACAGTTTGAGTTTTAAACCCTGTGTCTTGAGAAACACACCAGATGCTTGTGCTTACATGCCACAACTCCTGAAAGGAGGGCGAGATGGAGTGGAAGGGATTGTGGAGTGACCATTCCATGAGAAAGGGACTTTCCCATCCCCCATTCTCTTTTTCTTTTTCTCCTTTGTCTCTATCCAGAGTGCATGATGTGCCTTTTGACAAATTACAAAAAATAAATAGAAAAGGAGATTTTTATAGAAAAAACTACTTCATAAAATAAGAACATAATATTATTTTATGCTTAAAATTATATATATGTAGTTGTGATCGTATTAATATATTTTATATATATCAATACATATGCATGCATCAAGGGAGACAAATTATTTTATAATCTTTATTTAATTTGCATGAAGCCATAAATAAAAACTAGTGTGCATTAATACTAACTTATATCTTCTAATCAATAGTAGATTATAACCCAAAATTCCAAAATAATCTTACAGCTGCCAGAAAAAGTTGTAAAAATAATTGTAAAAGTGTCTTATTGGTTTATGAGAGTAAATAATATGATTATGTAATTCTTTGTTTTCTTGAGAGAGATTTTTGCTATAGGGTGGGAGCACTCACAGGAGTCTGAGAGACAGAAAATGGGAAATCAGTCACCCGGAGGATGACTACACCACAAACCCTTCTCTTTCATTCTCCTCGTGGGATTTTGGCCATGCATGCACATGCAGCCTTGTGTAAGTTTCAAGCTGCCAGGTCCAGGACTCAAACCATGGTACCATAACCACTACACAAACTGCTGGTCCCAACAACATAATTATTTAGATTAAATTAATTTAATTGCTTACAATTAAATAATTATAAGGCGATGATGTCTGGATTCTTAATGCCACCTGCACAGTTTGAGTTTTAAACCCTGTGTCTTGAGAAACACACCAGATGCTTGTGCTTACATGCCACAACTCCTGAAAGGAGGGCGAGATGGAGTGGAAGGGATTGTGGAGTGACCATTCCATGAGAAAGGGACTTTCCCATCCCCCATTCTCTTTTTCTTTTTCTCCTTTGTCTCTATCCAGAGTGCATGATGTGCCTTTTGACAAATTACAAAAAATAAATAGAAAAGGAGATTTTTATAGAAAAAACTACTTCATAAAATAAGAACATAATATTATTTTATGCTTAAAATTATATATATGTAGTTGTGATCGTATTAATATATTTTATATATATCAATACATATGCATGCATCAAGGGAGACAAATTATTTTATAATCTTTATTTAATTTGCATGAAGCCATAAATAAAAACTAGTGTGCATTAATACTAACTTATATCTTCTAATCAATAGTAGATTATAACCCAAAATTCCAAAATAATCTTACAGCTGCCAGAAAAAGTTGTAAAAATAATTGTAAAAGTGTCTTATTGGTTTATGAGAGTAAATAATATGATTATGTAATTCTTTGTTTTCTTGAGAGAGATTTTTGCTATAGGGTGGGAGCACTCACAGGAGTCTGAGAGACAGAAAATGGGAAATCAGTCACCCGGAGGATGACTACACCACAAACCCTTCTCTTTCATTCTCCTCGTGGGATTTTGGCCATGCATGCACATGCAGCCTTGTGTAAGTTTCAAGCTGCCAGGTCCAGGACTCAAACCATGGTACCATAACCACTACACAAACTGCTGGTCCCAACAACATAATTATTTAGATTAAATTAATTTAATTGCTTACAATTAAATAATGTAATTTTTTAATTACAGTGTAATGGAGACTCGAGTCTCATTCATACTTTGACTTTCTTCTTGACCCTCGGAGTCCTCATCTGCATAATGCAGATTCTCAAGTAGAGTTATGGTATTGTGTCCGGTTCTCTCATTAACTTCCTGTGTGATTAATATAGGTCATTTTTCTTCTTTAAAAGATGAACATATATTGTTGAGTTATAATAGTGAAATTTAAAATTATATGCAGTCATATTTCTGAAAAAGTCAATCCTGGAGTTTATAGTGTGGTGTAATTGTTATAGTTTTCCTAAAATAATTTAAATTTTCATTGAATGCTTATTTTATTATTGTTTCTAGCTCTTTTTCAAAAACACTTTTCTATGTATTGATACATAGTCCTTTATCCAGTGCATATAAATAACCTACCAAATGGACAGCTATCTTCGAGTTCTTAGAGATGTTTAGGTGAAAATAATGCATTATGAATAGATGGCTGCCCTAAAGGTTTTCTAAAAAACTTAACAGACATATCCTGCACTTTAACTAAACATTATTTTGCAGTCAACAAATTCATTAAAATCCAGGTGTTTTTCTTTAATGCTTGTAAATACATTTTATAACCTTCATGTCTACTGGGATCCCAGATGTTTTTGTTTTGGTTTGTTGTCCATCCATCACGGCAATTATTTTGAATTTTGAATTTATTATAGATATGTAGAGCCCTTGAAATATGTAAATCATCCATTTGTCCAAGGTGCTGAAAACATCCATGTGATATATCCAGAGACCTCATTAGGAGTTAATTGGGGACCTTGATTAATCTTGTAGTATATACGCAGTAGTATCTCTCCAAGTCACTTAACTGAGAAAGTAGTATAAAATGTATGTTAAAATGCATTTGTCATTGGACTTATGTATATGATATTTTAAAAGATATCTAATGTTAGAGAACACTTTTATTTACACAAAAGTCAGAGAAGAGAAAATATCTTGCTTTCAAATTCTCAATGTGTATTCCTGAAGAAGGGTAGTGTGTTACCTTCCTTATTGTTCATTCCCCTTTAAAAGCCTTCATACCTATGGCTACAATGATAGTAATAATAGTAATAATTAAGTGCTGTTTTTGAGCTGCCTTTAATGACAGTGTGGCAGTTCTGTCACAATAGAAATTTGGAACACATCATCTCATGCATTATCTATTTCAAGTGCTGGCTTCCTCCTTTCTCCTTCCTTTTGATGTTTCCCATTAATATTTATTTCTTGTTCTTCTTCTAGCCTATTTTAAATTCATACAGTTTAAATACATGCCTACTTAAAAATATAGCAATTTAGTCTGAAAAAAAAATCTTGAGTGCTTTCTAATTGAATCATTCTTTTTATTAAGGGAAATAATAGACAAATATTCAATTATGTGAATATCTACTGAATACTGGCTTTTGTAATTAAGGACATAAAATGAACTTATTTTTGTTTTTTTCACGTGTTTACTTCTTCCTAAAGATGAATTTGCAAAGATCAATATATGTGAGTGTGGAAATATGTAAAACATTCTTCATAAACTTGCATTTGCCCATTTCTGCATTGATTGTAACCACTGATATTATTTTAGCCAATTCCCTATCTCCTATATGAAAATGAGAAATTTAGTATGCATTTTTAATTCTTTCCCCATTAGTTTTAATATACTTTCACACAAAATTATATTTAAACAACATTAAATTTATATTCAAGTTAAAATATATTTACTACAAATAAGCAATATATTTTCAAGCAAGTCATTTTTGAGGGAGTCTATAAATAAGAATAAGTTAAGATATTATACTATGAGAAAGTATTGTAAGCATCATAATATAAACTACTTTCCTTAATTTTTAACTCAAAAATATATTTTTATTTCTCTTTTAAATTAATTAAAAATATGATGAAGATACAGGTTACTACCAATTGTCAATACACTACACTCTGTTTTCAGTTTTGATTGAGAAATGATTGACAAATAAGTGTCATATATTTTTAATGTTTACAATGTGATATTTATGTATGTGTATACATTGTAGAATTATTCCTTGAGTCAAGCTTATTAACCTATCCATTTCCTGTTTTATTTTGGGGTGAGGATTGGTGAGAACTTCTTAGATCTACTCTGTGCAAATTTCAAGTATGGTATATATTCTTTTTAAGTATAATCATTACAGCATACATTAAATATCCAGAATTTAGCCTTATATAACTAAATGTTTGTACCCTTTGATCTACATCTTCTACTAAAACCCCTGCCTTCAGTTCCTATAACCCATCATTCCATACTATTTTTCTGGGTAGTTTTTTGAATGTAAGTTATATCATACAATGTTTGTCTCTCAGTGTCTGGCTTATTTCATTCAGCATAATGTCCTCTAGATTCATCTATATTGCCAAAAAATAGCAGAATTTTCTTCTTTTATAAGACTAAGTAATATTTATTTGTAGCCAACTTTACTTTACCCATTCATCCATCTATCAACCTACATTAAAGTTATTTCCATATACTGACTTCTGTAAATAATGCTGCAGTGAACAGGGAAGGGCAGCTATTTCTTTGGATATATACTCAGAGGTGGGATTTCCAAATACTATGGTAGTGTTATTTATTTATTTATTATTGAGGGAAGCTCCATACTAATTTCAAAATGGCTGTATTGATTTCAAATTCTGTGAACAGTGTACAAGCATTCTATTTTCTCCATACCCTTAACACTTTTCTTCTTCTTCTTCTTCTTCTTCTTCTTCTTCTTCTTCTTCTTCTTCTTCTTCTTCTGTTAATGCCCATACTAACAGGTGTGAGGTGATAGCAATTTTTTTTTTGTTTTTTTTGGAGAGGTTTTTGCTATAGGACACATTCGCTCACAAGAAAGAAAGAGAGAGACAAAAAGACAGAAAGTAGAAATCACCCCCCCAGGGGGGATAGCCTCACTGCAATCCCTTCTCATCCATTCTCCTCTTGGGATCTTGGACAGACATGCACACATGCCCAGAATAAGTTTAAGCCACTGGATCCGGGACTCGAACCATGGTCAACTACATGTGAGTTCAGTGACATAGCCATTATGCCAACTGCTGGTGCTGAGCAATTTTTTTTTTTTTATTTTGAGTGGTTTTTGCTATAGGGCGCATGCACTCGCCAGACAGACATAGAGAGACAGAAAGCAAGAAATCACCCACTGGGGGGATGGCCACACCACAATCCCTTCTCCTCCATTCTCCTCTCAGGATCTTGGCCATGCACGCACACGCGGCCGGTGTGAGTTTTAAGTCACCGGTCCGCAACACGAACCGCGGTTGACTACATGGGATTCCAGCGACATAGCCATTATGCTACATGCTGGTCCTGTGAGTAATTTTTAATACATCTGTTGGCTATTGGCTATTTGTATGTCTTCTTTGGAAAAATAACTATTCATATTCTTTGCATGTTTTTTTATTTGGGTTTTTATTTTGTCTAGTTTTTATTTATTTATTTATTTAACGAAGCTTTTACTATAGTGCGTGTGCACTCACCAGAGAGACAGAGAGAAAGAAAGAGAGAAATCACTGCCCGGGGACTTGGACATGCCGCAATCCCTTCTCCTCCATTCTCCTCTCGGGATCTTGGGCATGCATGCACATGCGCCCTGTGTGAGTTTAAGCCACCGGGTCTGGGACTCGAACTGTGGTTGACTACATGGGAGTTCAGCGACATAGGTATTACGCTAACTGCTGGTCCCTCTAATTGCTTTTTTTGTTGTTGTTTTCTTATTGAGACACATGAGTTTCTTTGGTATTCTGAATATTAGCCCCTTATCAGATGTATGGTTTGCAAATATTTTCTGCCATTTGATAGGTTGTTGTTTCATTTTGTTGATATTTCCTTTACTATGAAAAACATTTTAATTTGTTTAGCTCCACTTGTTTACTTTTATCTTAGTTGCCTGTGTTTTTGTTGCCCTACCCCAAAAGTCAATCATCTCCAAGTAAAACATCAACGAGCTTTCCTTATGTTTTTCTCCAACTGTTTAGAGTTTCAGGTTTTATGTTTAAGTCTTTATTTGATTTTGAGTTTATTTTTTTGTATAGTATGAGATAAGGGTCCAATTTTATTCTATTGCATGTGGCTATCTGATTTTTCCAAAACCATTTAGTAAAGTGACAACCCTTTCCTCATTGTGCATTTTTCGTGCCTGTTTGAAGATTGGCTGACTGGGTATGTGAAGATTTATTTCTGACCTCTCTATTCTGTTCTGTTTACTTATATTGTGTATTTTTATGCCAGTACCACATTGTTTTTATTGGTATAGATTTGTAATATAGTTTGAAATCAGTGTGATGGTTGTAGCTTTGTTGTCTTTCTCAAGACTGATTTATCTCTTTGGATTCATTTGTGGGTCCATGTGAACTTTAGAATTTTTCCTCCTATTAATGTGGAAAATGCCATTAAAATTTTGATAGGGATTTCACTGAATTTATAGACCACTTTGGTTAAAATGCACTTTTTAATCCTTCTAAACTATGAACATGAGACACCTTCCTATTTAATAGTGTTATCTTCAGTTTTTTTCTTGTGTTTTTTGTAATCAATATCATATAGAATTAAGTGTTCAGCAGACCAATAGATTGTATGGTGGTTGCATAGCTGTACTCCCATGTAGTTGACAGCAGTTCGAGTCTTGGACCTGGCAGTTTAAGACTAACACCAGGTTCGAGTGTGTTTATGCCCAAAATCCCCAGTGGAGAATAGCAGAGAGAGGATTATGTCATGGCCATCCTACTTGGGGATGATATCTCACTTTCCGTCTCTCTGTCTCTGGTGAGCACATGTGTCTATAGCAAAAAATCTCTCTCTCAATAAAAAAAAAAAAAAGAATTCAATGTTCAGATTTTTCACTCTTTGTTTAGATTTATTTCTGTCTTTAAAAATGATATTGTATAGAATTATTTACTATTATTGTTTTATTTTTTTTCCTATAAGGCATGTACACTTACTGGAGGCAGAGAGAGAGAGAAAGAAAGAGAGAGAGAGAAAGAAAGAGAGAGAGTGAGAAAGCATCCTCCCCAGGGGGGATGACCATGCCATAATCCTTTATTCTCCACTTCTTTTTTCGGGATTTGAGCCATGCATGCATACATGCATGGGGTGTTTATCTTTTTTTTTTTTTAAGAGATTTTTTAGATATAAGGTGAGCATACTCACTAAAGAGATAGAGACAGAGAGACAGAAAGCAAGAAATCATCTCCTGGAGGGATGGCAATGCTTCAATTTCTCCTCCTCTAGCCTCCTCTCAGGATTTTTGTCATGTATGCACACTTGCCACACTTGTGAACTGCAGTTGGCAATGTGAGAATCTAGCAACATAACACTATGTATTCTGCTGGTCCTGCCCAATGTGTTTTTCAAGCCACCAAGTCGAAACACAAACTGTACTGTCAATCATGTGGGATCTAGTCACTGCAACCTTCAGGGAATCTACTGGTCTAGATTTTTGTGTTAGAGTCCACATGGAATTTCTGTGTACAAGGTAATGCCATCTACACATAGCAGCAATTTAATTTCTTACTTTTTTATTTAGATGCCTATTCTTTATATTGCTTATTCTTTTTTGGCTAAGACAGCCAGTACTATATTGGATAGATGTTATGGGGTTGAGTAGTCCTGTCTTGCTCCAAGTCTTAGAAGAGTTTTCAGGATATCCAGTCTTGAGAATTATGGTAGTTGTGGGCTTTTCCTAAATCACCTTTATTATCTCGAGCCTAATTCCTTTTTGCATAATGTGTTGAGTATTTTTAATTATTACAAAAGAATGTCACATTTTGTTAAACACTTTTTCTGCATTTATTACAAAAATAACATGATTTTTATCTTTCATTCTAGTAATAACATATATCATGTTTACAGATTTGTTAACATCAAAACATTCTTGCTTTTCAAAGATAAATTCAACTTGGGTATGGTGTGTGATCCTTTTAATATGCTATTAAATTTTATGTGCTAATATTTGCTGAGAATTTTTGTATCTATGTTCATCAGAAATATTGGCATTTAGTTTTCTATTATTTTACTGTCCTTCTATGGTTTTGATGTAAACAGTGTAAAACCTATTGCTTATTGTAGTTAATTGTTAGTAAGCATAGATAAGAACACATTTTCTGACAGAATATTGCACTGCTAAATTAAGTTATTCTATAGCAGGCCACAGAAGATTTTGAAGTTTTTGCATAGATGATGAGCTGAAAACAAAATTAGAAAATACCTTAACTTTCACGATGTTCTTCATTGTCAAAAGAAAGAAATAAAAATAAAAACTGAACCATTTATTTTTAAACTTTAGCCGGCATGCACATGCCAAGACAAGAGAGAGAGAGAAAAAGACAAAAAGCAAAGAAATTATCACAGGGAATGATCATACCATTTTCTCCTCCTTCTCTCCCTCTATTCAGGATTTTGGACAGGTATGCACACACATCTGGCTTATTTCTCAGTCTGTTGAGTCCAGGACTTGAAATCACCATTGGGCATGTGGGATCCAGCCATCTTAAACACCAGGCCATGAGCAGCTTCAAACAAAAAAAAGTTTAAAGCCAGTTACCTTTTATTACATCAGATATTTTCTGATGAAGAAACAACATAGTTTACAACATATTATGTTCCATGCAATATTTTAAGTACATTACATTTATCATCTCAGTGACAAGCACTGAGTAGTTAGTTAAACACAAACACACACACACACACACACACACACACACACACACACAGAGTTTTAAGTACAAAACTAAAAAACAAAACTAATAACAAAATCTTCATTTTAGAATATTATAATTTTTTCTGTACCCATTTAGATGGAAAACTTTCTTCTATACAAAGTACAGGACTCATTTTGTTCACAACCATATCTTTTGTAGCAAATGCCTAGCCCAATGCAAGTAATAATAATTGTAAAAAGGATTAAAATTGAATAGGTTAACACGTAGTATAGTTTATTATATTTTACCCATGTCATGATCCAGATTTACCTAGGAAAGATTAAATTTCACTGAAAGTATGCATTATGTTTCAAACTCCATCTTCAATTAGTTCCTATGTTATTAGCATTCATTCCCAAATTCCCAAGCTAGTGGATTTCAATCTACTATATTCTCAACGACCAAAAATTCATTCATTGAGAAGACTGCTACTGTTAAGCACTGGTTTCAAAGAGCAATATTTGAATAGAATATATGACTATTTCCATCAGATGTTGAAAACAGGAAGAAAATTTATTGAAGCCCTAAAATGACCAGAACCTCTGCTAATTGAATTTAAATAAATGAGGTATGCATTCTTGGAGCAGAAACAACTGAATCATAAACTGGTAACACTTTTAAAGGGTAATTTTGATGGATTTCTGGCAGCTAAGTTCAGAGTAGTTTGAGAGTGAACTACTGAATGATTGAAGTTAGAGTTTTAAGTGGATCTCAGACTTTGATGGGCTTTACCTCCCAAGAATATCATCAAGTTTTCAAGGTAAAGAACCATGAAAGATTCTATCATGACTCTGGCAGGGGAAAGGAAAAGTAACTATGGTTAAACATGTCCAGATCATTCTCCATAACAATAGCCACTCTTCAGAAAAAATGACTTTATCCACAAGTTTATCTGACTTGGGAAAAGAGCATTTCCCTGAGTTTAATCCACTCTGCCTTTCTGAACTTACCCAAGCGGGGAATCCCTTGTGAAGCCTCCTGTCCAGGGCTACATACTCAATAATATAACTGCAATTTAATTATAATATAGAATACTTCCCCTTCTGCACACCTTGCTACCATACCAGCAGCATTCTACCATAACAGTAACATGTGGTTAACAATGATAAAGAAATGATGATAGTTGAAAAAGCTTCAAGGTACCAGTTCTATAAAATGATGACTTCTTAAGGAAGCCCAGATTACATGGACAATTTTTAAAAAAAGAGCATGAGGTTAGGTCCTATAGCCAACTGGTTCAAGATTTGATGTACCAACTGCAATTCTAATCCTAAACTCTATGACTTGAAAAACACACTGGGCATGTGTTCGTGAATGAAGATAATTTCAACAGAATGGAGAAATAGAGAAGAAAGCATGTAGCGAGACCATGCCCCATTGGGGGAGTGCTTTCTCCCTTTCCTTCTGTCTCTGGTGAGAATATGTGACCTCTAGCAATTAAAGAAAATTAAAAAGGCCACTAATGTGAGGCCAGCAAGTGGAACAGAGGTGCAAGAAGCTAGATCCCACTGGCTTACTGAGCAGTTCAAGTCCTGGACCAAGTGACTTGAAAAATCACACCAGATGCATGTGCACACGTGTCCCAATCACCAAGAGCAGAATGGAGGAGAAGTGATTGTGGTATGGTCATCCACTCTGGGATGTGATTTCTCACTTCTCTTCTCTCTTTTCCTTTCTCTGCTGAGTGTACACACTCTATATCAAAACTTAAAAAAAAAGAAAAAGAAAAAGAAAAAGAAAAAGAAAAAATAAAGAGGACACTAAAGGAATTTCGAGACTCTGACACTTACAGTGATAGCAAACATTGAACACGGAAAAAGTTCTGGCCAGGTTAACACCAAACATCACACTAATGGCCTATTTATGTCAATTCCTATTACCTAATACATTGTATCTTGCTAGTTTTTAAACAAACAAAATAATAAGTCAGGCTAAAGGGAAAGAAAAAGACACAACCTCAGGAAATAAAATAAGCATCAAAACCAAACTCAGATATGATACTGACTATGGAAATGTTAAACAGGGAACTTAAGATAACTATGATTAATAAGAAGAATCATTAAAATTTCACAGAAAACACATACTAAGAAAAATTCTATGAATTCATCTCAAAATTTATTTGCACCAGGACTAGCAGCGTAATAGCTATGTCGCTGGACTCCCACATAGTCGACCGTGGTTCGAGTCCCAGACCCGGTGGCTTAAACTCATGCTGGGCGCGCATGCGTGCGTGTGTACCCAAGATCCCAAGAGGAGAATGGAGGAGAAGAGGTTGCGGCATGGCCATACCCCCTCAGGGGTGATTTCTCGCTTTCTGTCTCTCTGTCTATCTCTGTCATTCTGGCGAGTGCACGCGCCCTATAGCAAAAACCTCTCCAAAAAGAAAAAAAATATAAAATTATTTGCACCAAATTAAACTTGGACTTTAAATTTTTACAAAAAGTTTGTAAAGTCCCCTGTATTACAGTGCTAATGGAATAAGTAAACATGTAAAATAAATCAATAATTTAAGTGGAGAAATAGAAATTCTAAGAATCACAAAAGAAATGAGAGAAACTAAAGTCCCTATAATAGAGAAAAAAGTAACAGAAATTCTAGAAATTAAAGACACTGTAATGGAAATGAAAAATGCCTTTGATAGGTTCATCAGTAGAATCTACATGACTGAAGAAAGAATCTGTGTTCTAGAAGACATGTCTAGAATCTTCCCTGACTGAAATGCAGAGAAAATGATTAAAGGATGACTAAAACCATGAATGAATGTCCATTAACTAAAAGACAACTTCAAAAGATGTTATAGACACAAAATTGAAATACCAGAAAGAGAAGAAAGAGATTAGAAGAGATGAAGTGTTTAAAGAAATATTGGCTAAGAATTTTCCAAGATTAATGATTATATATACACATATATAAACACACATGTAATATATATATATATATATATACACACACAATATATATACACATACATATAAAACTATATACATATTAAACAAATTAATTTTTATGGTTTGGTGAGGTAGGAAAGGGAGACAAACAGTTCCTAGCTAAACTCACTGAATATAAAATAGGATAGTAATAGAAATATTTTCGACATTGAAATCAACTCTAATTTGATCTAATTGTTGGATTCATTTTTGTTTGCTTACCCTCTGTGGGAAAAAAAAAATTAGTCACAACAATAAAAATCAGACATGAAAATATCTCATTTCTCTGTTAATTTTGAATTTTATATGTAACTTTATATATTACTTGAACTTAAATAGTTTAGAACATATTATGTCAATTGTCACATAGTTTTATTTTATTACTTTCATAGTTAAAAATAGATACTTTTAGTTTATGATTATTGGGACCAGCAGGTAGTGTAATGGTTACATCGCTGGACTCCCCATAGTCAATGCCTGTTCAAGTCATGGACTGGGTGGCTTAAAATTCAGGCCATGCACATGTGCATGCATGCCCAAAATCCCAAGAGGAGAATGTGGGAGAAGGGATTGGAATATGCCCATCCCCCCACCCGGTGATTTCTTGCTTTCTATCATTCTGTCTCTCTCTGTACTCATGCTCTATAGCAAACATCTCTAAAAAATTATTTATAATTACAGTGCTTATAGTTTTATATTATTAGTCAGATTTATACTACTTATAATACAACTATTCAAATACTAATAAAATAAAATTAAATCACTAAGTCTTTGGCACTCATTTTTAAAATGTATTAGTATTACTATTATTTATACATTCAATTGCTACACATCATTTAGATTGTAAAAAGACTTTACCCGTCATGATATGCACCTCAGTCCAGTTAAGAATAGTATACACATTCTCATCAACAGATAAACCATATCTGTGTCCCCCAAATATCTTACCTCTGCATTTTTCTCCAAAATTTTCTTTCTTGCACTCTTCCCCTCCCACACTCTCCTTCCACTTTGTCTCTAGTGTCCATAACAAATTTTAATGCTTTTATATCCTCCATTCTTTCAGTCTCTACCATAGAGTATGGATGATCAGTATATGATAAGTGGAGACATATAATGTCTCTCCTTCATAGCCTGACTTGCTTCACTCAGCAATAATCTTCCATATTTTCCCACTTTTTTTTCAAATTCCATGGCCTTGTTTTTTTGTTTGTTTGTTTGTTTTTAATGGCTGAATAATATTCCATGAAGTGTATGTGCCACTCATCTATTTGTGGACATTTGGGTTGGTTCTGTGTCATAGCAATTGTGAATAATGCTGCAATGAATATAACTGTGCAAGAGGTTTTCTGACTGAGTGTTCTTTCCTTTGAGTAGATACTCAGAAGTGGAATTGCTAGATTATACGGTAATTCTACTTGAAGGTCTTTGAGGAACCTTCATATTGTTCTCCATAGTGGCTGGATCAATTTACATTTCCACCAACAAAGTGGGAGAGTTCCCCTTTCACCACATATCCACCAGCACTTACCATATATATATATTTTTTTAATCTTTGCCATTCTGACTGGGGTTAGGTGGTATCTCATTGTGGTTTTGATCTGTATATCCCTTTCCATGAGGAATGTTGAGTACTTTTTTATATGCTTTTTTGCTCTCCATATGTCTTCCTTAGAAGTTGTTTATTCAGCTCATTTTACCATTTTCAATTGGGTTAATCATTTTCTTCTGGGTAAGCCGCTTGAGTTCTCTGTGTATTCTGCTTATCAGTCCCTTATCTAAGGCACAGTTAACAAAAATTCTTTCCCATTCCAATGGTTGTTGATTCACACTAATTTCGAAGTCCTTTGCTGTGCAGAAACTTCTTAATCTGATGTAATCTCACCTGTCTATTTTGGGGATTATTGCCTGTGCTTTGAGGGTCTTGCTTAATAAGTCTTTACTTACCCCAATATCACCCAGAGTTTCCCCAATGTTTTCCACCAGTAGTTTTATAATTTACAGTCTTAGGTTTAGATCTTTGATCCACTTTGAGTTGATTTTTTGTTAATGGTGACAGATAGGGCTTCACATTCATCTTTGTGCAGGTGGATACCCAGTTTTTCCAGCATCATTTGCTAAAGAGGCTTTTCTTTTCCCACTGGATTGACTGGTACGCTTTGGCAAAAATCAGTTGATTGTATGTTTCAGGGTTTATTTCTGAGATTTCTACTCTTTTCCATTGGTCTTCATGTCTGTTTTTGTGGCAATATCATGCTGTTTTAATTATCACAATTTTGTAATATATTTGGGGGTCTGGAAGTGAGATGCTGCACACTGCACTCTTCTTGTGCAGGATGGCTTTGGCAATATGGGGTCTTTCATGATCCTAGACAAATTCTATGATTGTCTTTTCTAGATCTCTGAAGAATGTCTCTTGTAATTTTATATGAATTACATTAAATATGTATATTAATTTGGGTATGATTGCCATTTTGATTATATTAATTCTGACAATCCAGGAACATGGGATGTCCTTCCACTATTTTGTGTCTTTTTTCATTTCCTTTTTCAGGTTTTCATAGTTTTTCTTGTAGAGGTCTTTGACTTCCTTGGTTAGTTTTTTTTTTTTTATTTATTATATTATTTTATGTTCTTTTATACATTCAATCACGTCATATAGTTTGCACAGTGAATATTCCAACATATTTACATTTCTCCCTAGTCCAGTTGATAATACTATAAAGTTAACTTTAAAATTAACTTTATAGTATTATCCTTGGTTAGTTTTATTCCTTGATATCTTTTGCTTCTTGTGGCTATGGTAAATAGGATTACTTTCTTCAGTTCTGTCTCTGTCTGCTTATTTTATATAGAAATGCTATAGATTTTTGTAAGTTAATTTTGCATCCTGCCACTTTACTGTATGTATTTATTACTTGGAGAAGTTTTCTCATGGATACTATTGGGTCTTCTATGTATATAATCATGTCATCTGCAAACAAAGATAATTTCAGATCTTGTTGCTTGACTTGTACCAGTTTTTAGTGGAAAAGCTTTCAGCTTTTCTCCATTCAGTATAATGTTAGCTATAGGTTTTTCATAGATGGCTTTTATTATGCTGAAAAATTATTCATCTATGCCAATTTTCCTGAGAGCCTTAATCATACAGGAATGTTGCATTTTGTCAAATGCTTTTTCTGCATCAATTGAAATGATAATGTGGCTTTTAATCTTTCTTTTTGTTAATATGATGTATTATATTTATAGTTTTGCTCATGTTGAACCACCCTTGCATCTCTGGAATAAAGCCTACCTGGTCGTGATGAATAACTTTTTTTATATGCTTTTGAATATGGTTAGTGAGTATCTTGTTGAGAATTTTTGCATCCATATTCATCAGAGTTATAGGTTTGTAGTTGTCCTTTTTTGTCATATCTTTATCCATTTTGGGAATGAGGATAATGGAGGCTACATAGAATGAATTTGGAAGGGTTCTTTTCTTTTGGAATTCTAGAAACAGTATGAGTGGAACAGGGGTTACCTCTTCTTTAAAAGTTTTGTAAAATTCAGCAGTGAAACCATAGGGACCTGGATGTTTCTTTGTTGAGAGGTTATTTATTACTGATGCAATAGCCTTGCTTGTTATAGGTATATTCAGGCTTTCTATGTCCCTCTGTGTCAACCTTGGTAGATCATATGTGTCCAGGAATTTGTCCATCTCATCCAGGTTTTCTTCTTTGTTGGCATATAGTCACTCATAGTATCCTCTGATGATATTTTGTATTTCTATTATGTCTGTTGTAATGTTGCCTGAATCATTGAGAATTTGAAGTATCTGGTTACTTTCTTCTTAATTAGTCTAGTTAATGGTGTGTCAATCTTGTTTATCTTTTCAAAGAACCAGCTTTTGTTCTCATTTATTTTCTGTATAGTGCACTTATATTCTATTTCATTTATTTCTGATGAATCTTTATTATTCCTTTTTTTTTTTTTTAGAGGTTTTTGCTATAGGGCACATGCACTAGCCAGAAAGACAGAGAGAGACCGAGAGATAGAAAGCGAGAAATCACCCCCCAGGGGGCATGGCCACGCCACAATCCCTTCTCCTCCATTCTCCTTTAAGGATCCTGGGTACGCACGCACATGTGCCCAACATGAGTTTAAGCCACCAGGTCCGGGACTCAAACCACAGTCAACCATGTGGGAGTCCAGCAACATAGCTATTACGCCAACTGCTGGTCCCTATTTTTCCTTTTCTCCTGGCATTTTTAACATTTTTCTCTTGTTGTTTTTCCAATTCCCTGAGACATGATGTTAGGTTGTCCTTTTGACAGCTTTCCATCTTTTTCTTGTGTGCACTAAATGCTATAAACTTCCCTCTTAAGACTGCTTTTGCAGTGTCCTATAAATTATGGAAACTTGTGTACTCATTGTCATTTGTTTTCATGAAACTTTAGATTTCAGTCTTGATCTCTTCAGTAGTTATGAAATCATTTAGAAGTAGGTTATTTAGTTTCCATTTATTTGTGTATTTTTGAGAGGTTTTCCTGAGTTTAATATCAAATTTAATTCCATCATGTTCATAGAAGATGCTGGATATAGTTTCTATGCCTTTGAATCTGTAATGGCTGGTTTTGTGCCTTATCATGTGGTCAGTCTTTGAGAATGTACCATGCAGGGCTGAGAAAAATGTATATTTTGGGGTTTTGGGGTGGAAAGTTCTGTAGATGTCTATTAAGTTCATCTAATTTATGGTATTCTTTAGGTCCGGAATCTATTTGCTTATTTTTCATCTCATTGACCTGTCTAAAGGAGATAATGGGGTGTTGAGATCTCCAGCAATTATTGTGTTACAGTCTATCTCTCCTTTTAGATCTAGCAGTCTTTCCTTGGGTGCTCCCAAGTTGAGTGCATAGATATTTATAAGCATTATAACTTCTTGGTGAATAGGTCATTTTACTACTATAAAATGCCCTTATTTGCCTCTTTTTACTGTTTTTACCTTAAAACTATTTTGTCCGAAATCAGTATAGCAACTCCCACTGGTTTTTGGTTTCCATTTGCGTGGATTACCTTTGTTCCAGCCCTTCACTTTTAGAATATGTATATCTATCTTTATCCATGAGATGGGTTTCTTGTAGGCAGGAGTTGGAGGGTTCCTGATTTTTAATCCATTCAGCCAGTCTGTGTCTCTTGATCAGAGAATTTAATTCATTAACATTCAACATTATCGGTATTTCTAGACTTGTCTCTACCATTAAGTTGGCCATATACTCGGTTGTTTTTTTTGTTCTCTTATTGCTATTTATCTGTCTTTAGTTTTCTTGATATCATATCCTTTTCAGAATTTCTTGAAGAGCTGGTCTGTACTTGGTAAATTCTTTTAACTTAAATTCTGTAGTTGGTTTTTATCTTCTTTTCCCATATGAAAGACAATCTTGCCAGGTATAGTATTCTTGGTTGAAATTATTTTTCATTTAACACTTTCCCATTCTCTTATTGTTTACATTGTATCCTGTGAGAGGTCTGGTGTTAGCCTGATGGGATCACCTTTGTAAGTGATTTGATATTTCTCTCTTGTCAATCTTTGTATCTTGATTTTGTCTGTGATTTTGACCAATCTAGCTATGATATGCCATGGAGAAGATCTTCTCAGATTGATTCTACTTGAGGTTCTTTGCATTTCTTGGGACTGGATGTTTGAGAGTCTCCCTAGACTTGGAATGTTTTCTACCAGGATTTTATGGAATAGATTATCAATGCCCTTATTAGTTTCTTCACCTTCACCAAATATTCGGATATTTGAGCGTTTCGTTGTGTCTAGTATTTCTTGTATGATATCCTCAGTATTCTTGGCTGTCTTCCAGTAGTTTTTTAAAGAATTATTTATTTCATTTTATTTATTCATTCATTTTATTTTAATTTGACCAGAGAGAGACACAAAGAGAGAGAAAGAGGAAAAGTGAGAAAGCAGGCCACCAGGTCGGGGACTTGAACCGTGGTCAGCCATGTGGGAATGTCCAGAATGCCCCCAACCACCACGCCATCTGCCGGTCCCCTCTTCCAGTATTTTTGATAATTTGTTCTAGGTCATTAGTTTTGTCTTCTACTTCTGAGATTCGATGTTCTGCCTGGTCTAACCTTTTAATACTTTAAAAGGAAATTGTGATTTCCTGTATTACATATCTAACAGTTCCATTTTAGCATTTTATTTAATTTTGGAGAGGTTTGTTCTATAGGGCGCATGCGCTCACCAGACAGGCAGAAAGAGAGAGAGAGACAGAAAGTGAGAAATCACCCCCTCAGGGGGGATGGCGACACCACAATCCCTTCTCCTCCATTCTCCTCTTGGGATCTTGGGCACGCATGGACATGCGCCTGGCGTGAGTTTTAAGCCACCAGGTCCAGGACGCGAATCGCGGTCGACTACATGGGAGTCCAGCTACATAGCCATTACGCTAACTGCTGATCCCATGTTTGATTATTTTTTAATGATGGCCAATTCTTCTTTCATATCATTGAAGGAGTTCCTCATCTCTTGAAACTCAGTATCTCTTTTCTCTTGCATTTCATAGAGTTTCATTACCATAAATGTTCTAAATTTTTTGAGACATTTTGGTAATATCCTCTGGTTGTTCTCTACTTGGAGACAAGTTACAGTGTTCTTTGTGAATGATGTATTACTTGATTCTGTCATCCTTTAGGTTCTTTTCCAATTTTTTATCATTGGTAATGTATTCACTTTTGGTTAATTTTTTGGAGGAGGATTCTGTAAATTTGAGCTCGTGTGTTTTCCTTACTGTGAAATAATTAGGTGTTATTTTCTCCTTTCTACTGTGTCCTCCAGTGTGGGGATCCCAGGAGGAATGTTGAAATCAGATTTGTGAAGGAGAGTTTGCTTTTTTAAAACCAATACTGTGGGGGGAAAATAATTCTCTAAAACTCACAATATTCAGATATTTAGTTACTATGCATCTAGTCTTCTCTAGTCAGTGGGTAATGGTTTAGTAATAAAATAAGAAAGTAAAGAAATAGAAAAAGTGACTAGGAAACAGTAATAGGAAGAAAAAGTAAAGAAACAGGAAAAAATAAAGCAGACTTGGGAAGAAAAAAGTGAAAAAATAGGAAGAAAAAGGAAAGAACTAGAATGAAAAGAGTAGGTAAAAACACATCACAAGGAAAAAAAAGGGTGAAAAAATAAGAAAGAAAGAGAAATTAGCAACTTAAAAGCACAAGGAACGGAACAGAAAAGCTGTTTATTTATTTTTTTAAAAAAGAGCACAAAGTTGGAAGGGACAGAAAAGAGCAAGAGAGAGATGTAGATCTTTTCCTACCTGGCCAGCACTGAGCTCTGGGGTTGGGGTACTAGCTGGGGGAGCTTCATAGCCTTGAAGCTGTATTCAGATCTAGAGCAACAGAGATGGAGCTGGAGCTGTCTGGATGGAGTCTGTCTTAGCTAGCACTGGGCTCTGGATGGAGAGGTGGGAGGCACTAGCTGGGGGAGCTTCACAGCCAGCCGCCAAGCTGAACTCAGAAGGTACAGGACAGCAGAGATGGAGCTGGCATGCACTTTTTAAACCTCAGTGCCATTGATAAGACCAGAAAAGAGAAGTAATTATTAGTGCCTATAAAAATTCAGGTAAAATACATATTTACTTCTATTTTACTTATGGAAAGTTTTTAGATTTCTCAGTTATTTTTATGTTTATTAGTTATTGTGAAAGAAAACCGACAAGAAAGTATTTAAACCCCGTGTTGGGATGATTATTTCTTCTTTTGTAGAACTTGGTGTCAAGTGGTCCTTACAGACAGAACACATAAAATTATTCTGTGCTGTGAAAGAAAGCCATTATCCCTACTCATGTGAATATTTTTTTAAACTTCTTTATTTTAGGGAATATATTAGTAGGAAAACAACTTATTGAATGTCCCCAAGAATTCCTGATTATTTTGCTAATAGCTCTGGTAAGATGAGATAAAGTTATAGTCCCTGCCCTTGAAGATAAAACATTTAAGCAATTGTCTATGAATTACTTTCCTTTATTTTTACTGTGATTGTCTCACATTCCCTCCTAAAACAAGTTCCAGCAATAATTTTTCACTAATATCAGTTAAGGGCACCAAGATTAATGAGAAGTTATGGAGTCTTTTCTATTTGGAAATCTAGACCCTTGGTATTCTTATTCCAGATGCCCTGGTATGGCTTTTGGAATGCAATATTTTTGACATAAGACAATTTGAAGCCTTATAACTACCATTCAAAAATAAGCTTTCCTCCTTATTTAGTGACATTTGCTTGGCAAATGTAGAATTGATGCTGAAAACCAAAATAATGCATCCTTTTGTCATATTCAAATAAGCAAGCCAAGACATAGTTTAACAATACATATTATCTGTACATATCATCTATTCCACTGAATTACATATTGTCTATACCACTGACTTAAAAATTTTAAGTATAAACTGTTCAGGATCTAAAACTTAACACTGATACCACAAAAGGAGAGAAGTGAAATGATTATGGAAGTATATGATCAATAAGTAATGAACAATAATTATTTATTGGACAGTAAATCAATAAGAAGGAGCTTGTGCCCATTTTCATATTGTCACACACATAACAGATAACTAGGCATAATCAATAGAAAGCTAATTCTTATAGCCTCAAAGAAATGAATGATTTCATAAATATTTATGTGTTCAATACATCAACTTGGCATAAACTCCTTATGAACAAATTAGAAATGTCCTAGATTGTCCATTCCTAATACTTTTATAGTCTATGTTTAAGGATTTAAAAACATATGCCATTTATTTTGTATTAAGTGTAAGAAATACTGGCATCACTGAGGACATTTCTTTTTCATATGTATGTGCCAACTTATTTGTCAATATTATATCATTGAATGTCATAAAAACAATCGGTTGTCTATAATCCTGCATGTTGAAACATACTGAAGGAAATTCTTCAGGCTCAAAGGAAATTATTTCAGATAAAATTTTAGAGGAAAACTGCACAAAGATCTGGAAAATGGCAAAAAACTAATACATATATGGGTAAATGTAAAAATATTTTCTTCTCTTTTTGTTTTCTCTAAACCAAGAACTTAAGTAATTTAATAAAAATAATACATGCATTTAAAATTTATATGAAGTGTAGAAGCACATTACTGTGATAGAACAAGGATTGCTATATATCAACAGAAGCATACTGTTGGTTTTCATCTGGTAAGTGAAATGATATATACGTGATAGCTAAAGTAGTATAACAGTCATTCAAATCAGACTGTGACACTGATTTATATTGCAATCCTAGTCACATGGTTGTACAGAGGGACAAAAAGATGAATCTATAGCTCTATAACCATAGATTTAACTGACCATGGATTGAAAATATTTGAAAAACAAATTCTAAAAAGTCCTAAACAGTATAACTTAAACTTGCTGTGGGCCAAATATTATACTGAATATATACAAAAGAAGGTATTTGTAAGCATTGGGTTCAGGATACAGGATGGGAGCCGGCAGGTGGCATGGTGGATAAGTGCGCTTGACTCCCACATGGCCGACCATGGTTCGAGTCTCAGACCTGGTGGCTTGCTTTCTCACTTTCCCTCTCTCACTCTCTCTCTCTCTCTCTGTGTCTTTCTGGTCAAATTGACAAAATAAGAAGAATGAATAAATTTTAAAAAATAAATAATTCTGAAAAAATTTTAAAAAAAGTATACAGGATGATGTGTATAGATTATTTGTAAATACTAATAAGAACTTAAGCATCTGTGAATTTTGGTATTCATGGTAATTCTATAATCGATTTCCTGAACATAATATGTCCATAATAATGATAAATGAATATAAAATTAACTTTTTGATTGATCTTTAAAATTTCATTTTTCCAAAAAGAAAAGAAAAAATAAAAAGGAATGAAAACAAGTGATGGGGCGGCGGCGGAAGCCGCGGGGCGGCGGCGGAAGCCGCGAGGGCCCACGCCCCGCGCGCGCCGCGGGGCGCCCC
>NW_006160111.1:950921-954760 GCF_000334495.1 Tupaia belangeri chinensis | reverse complement strand
CTCTGCGTGCCCCCCCCCCAGAGCCCTGCTAAGCCGGCGGCGGCAGGAGGCGGGCGGCCTCTGGGCCAGCAAGCTGAAGCTGAAGAGAAGGAATAAGAATTTGCAACTATAAGCAACAGAAAGAACCTTTAACTGCCTTAAACCAACTGAGAAATACACTGTAGAGAAGGATTTTATCTACCTATGGACAGTGAGAAGATGATGGATACCAGCCCTGCATTACCTCAGGCAAGAACAGGAACTACCCTGCCATTCTTAGGGAAGCCAGACACCAGAGGATAAGTCACGCTGCAGACCTCCACAACACCATTCCTTCTAACCACAAGATGGCTGCTGTGCCGCATCAACTGATGGTCAACTCTGCTTGCCAGAACCGCCTTCCTGAAACTGTATTCCATGGAGACTCACCTACAGTTGCGGAACTGCACGAGACCCACACTTGATCCAACCTTGAATGGAATCTATTTTCCCTATTGTTAAAAACTTTGGACTCGTGACCCCTCTCCCTCTACTCGCAGGTATCGCATTTTCAATGACCCCTCTGGAGGATAGCTGTCTATAGCAGAGATAGAGTAATTGGGAGAGGGGGAAAGGGCTGAGGGTCAAACATAGGATAAAAAACATATTTATATGTATGAAAGTAGAAATGGAACAGTATTGGTGACGACATGCTTGATTAAGACACTATGTAGTTTATCCTAGATGGGAAACTACACTTGGTGTGTTGTGATGATACTCAGGGAATGAGCGTTAGGCAATATAATTTAATTGTGATGATACTCAGGGAATGAGTGTTAGGCAATATAATTTAATATAAAAAAATAATAATCAGGAGGGAAAAAAAATGCACATTTGATGACTGAAGAGAGTTGTATGGACACAACTGGGGTCTACTTTATAATATGTTCATTCTACTCCCTGGGGTTTATGCCTAGGATCAGATTTGGATACATGTGTAAGGATATGTCAGCTGTGCTAGCTAGTGGATATACTTTGAATAATTTAGGTCATTGGTAGAACAATTGAATGGGGGGGGGCGGAAGGCATTGAGGGCAATCATGAATGTCAGGGACAATGGAGGAGGAAGATGGGACATGGCAGAGGGTGGGGATGGGGAATCTAGGATGGCAAAACAAAAGGCAAGGTATGCAGGACACAAAAATTGGGAAATCATTTGCTGAGAACATATATGTTGATGTGCTTGATTGAGCCAATGCACAGTGTATTTTGGATGGAAAATTCATATGTGTGTTGTGATGAGAAAAAAAAAATTTATAATAAAAAAAAAAACTAAAAAAAAAAAAACAAGTGATGTAGTTAAGTACTGAAGCAGTCCAGCTTGAAGTCTGATTGCAGTCATTTTTAAATTAAGAAAGGACTCTGACAAGAATAATCTATGTGCTGAGTCATGGGGAGGTCTGTTTGAGAAAAAAACAGATGAGAAGCCAGCAATGTGTATTTAAACACAAATAGGAATCAGGATAATTGCTCAAAGGAAAGTGATTGACTTTGATTGTACTGAGGAATGATTTGCACATACTTATATCTTATACCTATAAATACTGAGCACATGCTGAGATTTTTTGTTTCTTTGTTTATTTAGGTTTTTACTATAGGGCATGTGTGCTTGCTAGACAGAGACAAAGTGAGAAATCAACCCCCTGGGAGAATGGTCACACTGCAGTCTGTTCTTCTTGAGATTTGGGTCATGCATGCACTCAAGTCTGGCATGATTTTAAAGAAACAGGATCTGGAACTCGAACCACAGTTGGCCATGTGGGAGTACAATGCCTTAATTACCACACTATCTACTGGTCACCATGCTGAGTTTTTTGAGACAGTTTAGTGGTGCTTGCTGTCTCCTTGTAACCTGTCTACTTAAATTCTCTTCTTCAGCTTCTGCCTCTCATTTATTTGATCATGAATAGAAGCAGCCAGACGTAGTTTGCAAGACAAAGTACTATTATCCTCATTTTACAGACAAGGATCCTGATAGGAACTGAAATTAGAAGCTTACTCACAATAAAACAGCTACTGAATATGAGCCCTATGATTCAGAAACCAGATTGATTTCAATAACTCTTAATCCTTAAACACAATAAAGATTTTACTTACAATCATTACTGAAGGATAGCATAGGTTTTGACTGGATGTATATTAGAGGATAAATAGTTCTGGTGAAAATATTTTTAGATAAAATTTTGAAATGAAGTTGATTTAAGTAGACTTCATCTTACTTTTCTTTTGTATTTCTATTCTTTTCTACTTTGCGATTTTAATTAAAAAAGAAGCCACTTAAAAAGTGCAAAGAAGTCATACCATATAAATGCATGCTAATAGAACAGATGAAAAATACTAAAAAAATTAAATTGTGCAACCCAAAAATAATACAAAAGGAAAGACAATAAAACAAACAACATAGAACAAAAAGAAAACAAATAGCATGATTATAATCAAGTTTAATCATATCATTAATGATATGAAATGTAAATTGACTAACTTCTCAAAATTAAATGGAGAGATTGTCAGAATAGATAACAACATGCAAGGCTCAAGTTTGTGATATCCTCAATAGCTGCACTTAAATATAGAGATGCTGATAACTTAACAAGGAAAGGATTAGAAAAGAATATGTAAACAAAAATTAGTCACAACAAAAATAATGTGAGTACATTTATATTAGAAAATGTATACATAAAGACATCTAGCATGTTCACTGTTCAACAACAACAAAAATTTCTAGGTATGCAAAGCAATAGTGAAATGTTGTTCAAAGTCAAGACAAAAACCATTGCATACAAATTAATTGCTAAAGACACAAGATATTTCATTCAGCCTTAAAAATTTAAAAACAGATATTATAAATATGTTTAAAGTCAATGAGATATCTTTTTTTATTTAAAAATACTCAAAGGACAGAAGAATCCTTAGTTGAAAAAGTGCTTGCACATTGATGTTTGTTGTAGCATTATTCACAATTGAGAAAAATAGAGAGGCAAGTCATTTATGGGACAAAGAAATGAGTCATTATCTGTTGAAAATAATGTGTATACTATTCTCAACTGGACTGGTGAGAAATGTACACATGTTGGAATATTCTCTTTACAAGCTATATAACGTATGTGATTGAATGTATAAAAGAAATCAAAATAAAATAAATTTTAAAATAAAGTGGTTATAGATAACCAGATACAGTCTGGGAAGTGGAAATACATTAAAGAGAAAAATAGAGAGACAAGACATTCATGGGACAAAGAAATTGGTTATTGTCTGTTGATGATAACATATATAGTATTCCCAATTGGACTGGTGAGAAATATATTCATGATATAACATTCACTTTACCAGCTATGTGATGTATGTGATTGAATGTATAATAGAAAGTAAAATAAAATAAAATATTTAAAAATTTTAGTTATTTTTCCCATGAAACAGCGACACAGAGAGAGAATCAGAGAGAGAAAGAGACAGTCTTCATGTCAAGATTCAACTCTAGTTCTGGCCAGCCTGGATCACAGAAAATAACACATCTGCTTGGCTTGCTTATGAAGGTCCCAGTGTGTGAATCTAGACTTTCCTCATGCGGATTCAATTGTGCTATTGCTGTATCACTGCCTGTCCCCAAAATATCATCTTAATGGGTAAAAATATAGACATTTTCAATGAAAAAAATATAGAAAGTATAAAAAACAAGGAGAAATTCAGAAATTATGGAAGAACTGAAACAAAAACATTTTCTGATGTATATAGTGATAATATATCTGTCAATAATAATATATGCCATTGTAGAACTAAATGAAATTATACTGTATGCTAATTTTACTTATGATGGAGTAAAT
>NW_006160111.1:935786-950901 GCF_000334495.1 Tupaia belangeri chinensis | reverse complement strand
AAAGAGTAGGGTGAGAAAAGAGAAATGGGAATCATTAAATGAGAACTAAGTAGTGGAAAATGTGAATTTTCAGATATGATATCAGGTATGGAAAGTAAGAACTGAGCAGTGTGAATTTGGATTAGACAAATGCACAATCACTAGAGGCACTATTTTTCTCAGTAATTGGAAAAAATAGGCTTTTTTGCTATGCGTAAATTTGTACTCATTTCTTTTTTAAAAAGAATTATTTTATTTAACTTTATTTATTTTTAATTTGACCAGAGAGGGACAGAGAGAGAGAAAGAGAAAAGGAGGGAAAGTGAGAAAGCAAGTGCCACATCTGAGACTCAAACTGTGGTCTGCCATGTGGAAATCCAGCACCCTTAACCACCATGCCACCTGCCAGTAACCCTGTACTCATTTCTTATTGCTTCTACAACAAACTACCACAAGCTTCCAACACAAATGATCTGTCTGGAGATTGAAAATCCAAGTAGGTATCAGTGGGCTAAAATAAAGATGTTGAAAAGGCTGGGGGCCTGTAAGGGATCTCTAGGAGTGAACCCTTTCTTCTTGCCTTTACAGATAGACTGTTTTCTTTTTCATTATCCTTTTTCTCTTGTCCACCTTCTATCTTCAAAAGCTGGTTAAGTCTCACATCTCATCACAGTCTTCTGCCTCCCTCTTCCATATTTAAAGGATGTTGTGAATATTTTGAGTAATCCAGGATAGTCTTCCTATTTTAAGTCAGCTCACTAGAAATCTAAATCCTGTCTGCATCCTTATTTATCCTTTATCATGTAAGATAACATATTCATAAGTTCTGGAGATAATCGTGTAGACATTTTAGAGTGGCCATTATTCTACATACCACAAATTCATGTGTCAACAAAAATAAGAGAAATTAATGTTAAAAATACTAGTACAAGGCCAACTAGTACAAGGTATGATGGTTGAAGTGGCTAGAACCCACATGACTGACTGCATGTTGGAGTTCCAGACCCAAAGATTTGAAAAGACATGCTGGTGTATGTCCAATGTCCCAAAAGGAGGGAGAGATGTGGCATAACATTTTCCGTTACAGGGGGCAGGGGTTGCTTTTTCATTTTCCTTTTCTCTGTCTCTCTCCCTTGAGCACATGTGCCCTTATCTGTTGATAATGTGTATAGTATCCCCAACTGAACTGGTGAGAAATGTATTTGTGTTGGAACATTCACTATACAAGCTAAGTAATGTATGTGGTTGTATAAAAGAAATTAAAATAAAATAAAATATAACAGAAAGAAAAAAAATATATTAATAAAGGGACAGAGAATGGTGCAGTAGTAAAACATGACACTCTCAGGCTGACCACAAGGGGGGATTTTGAGTTATGTCTGGAGATCACCCTGGGCATGGTGTGCATGTGATGTGGTGCTGGCTGAGGCTTGGGGTGTATCATGTTGGGGGTGTCTCTCTTTCTGTTTTACACCAACTTTCTTACTCATAGAATACATAAGTAATAAATAAATACACTTAAAATATGCTAGTGTAAAATAGTTTCTCTATGTTTAAAAGTTATAAATACTAAAAACGTCAAATAACAATATTTTTAATATAAATTCTTATGGTTTGTCTGATTTCACAGTTTCTTATTTGATAGCTTCCCATGTCTTTACCCACTGGTCTTTTCTGATTCAAGGTCCAGCCTGCCATGAAATAATATCTTAGTTTCATGTTCGTTTAGTAGGTGCCTGAAATTTTGTAGCTCATGTTGATTTCATTTGTGGCCCAAATTGCTGTGTCTCATAGTCGAGGTCTTGCACTCTTGTGATGCTAGTCTGACTGAAATAGCTTAAACTAAAACTGATGTTTTCTGCCAAAGTATCATGAACCAAATAGCTTTTCCTCTCACTGCCAGCTTCCTATTTACCTTGTCAATGGAGTTTCTAAATCAAAAACTTCAAAACAATGTGTCCTCCTTAGGTAAAACTAAGTTATTTGATCCTATTTTATTTTTCTGATAAAATATTTGATTTGGCATTTTCTGTTTTGAAGCTACATGGCATTGGTTGAGGTTTGGGAAGAAATTACTTTCCCTATTAACACTTTGGAGCCTCACCAATGTCTGTAATCTATTCCTTGTCTTCTAGAGGTTGCCAGGGTACTGTTTTTCAATAGCTCTCTTGTATAATTTTTAGTGATTATCAGACTGATTTCTTGTATGTGGGCTGGAACATTGATTTAATTTATCTTTCCTACTATTTATTTTGTCTACTGATTTCAATTGAATTTTTTTTTTTATTCACCTTCAACATCAATCCAAATGCTGCTAGTCAAAATCTGCCACTGGTAAAGAACCTCATCAAACCATATCATTAAGGAAAATGACCAAAGTAAGTTTGTTTCTGTTGATTCTCAAATATCTGCTATCATCACATGCCTTGTTCTAATTCAGATAGGAAAGCTAGCTCCATCATAAAGTAATGGTTTAAAATAGGCTAACACATAAGACCAACTAGTTGAGCAGTGGTAGAGAGTTGGACCTCACATGATCCATTGCATCATTCAAATCCCAGACCAGGTGGCTTGAGAGACATTCTGGGTACTTGTGCATGATTGCTCAGACTTCCAGGAGGAGAATGAAGAAGACAGGATTGCAGGTTGGTCGTCTCTCCAGGGTGTGATTTCTGACTCTCTCTCTCCAGTGAATGCACTGTGCTACAGTAAAACTAAAACACACACACACACACACACACATATATATACATACTTGTGATTATGTGTGTGTAGGGGGGGCAGCTGATGATGTGGTGGTTAAAGTGACTGGGTGTCCCACATAGCTGACTACGCAGTTCAAGTCCTGGAGCCAGTGACCAGTGACTAAAATCTCACCCAAAGTTGGTGTGCGTTCATGCCCAAAAATCCCCAACAGAGAGAGAATTGGAGAAGGAGTGGTGCCATGACCATTCCTCATGGAAGGTGCATTTTTACTTTCTCTCTTTGAGTATCTCTTTCTCTGTCTCTCCGTTTCTCTCCAATGAGTGTACATACCCTCTGGCAATTTTTAAAAAGATGATCATGCAGTCTATCACATGTAAATCAAACTTTATTGAAATAGGAGGTAATTGAGTAATATTTCTAGCATTTTTGTATCAAAAATTGCTTGGGCTTAACTTGGGCCTGTACTTGGGCTGGCTAGTGATAAAGGAGATGAGGCAGCTGGATCCCACGTGGCTGAGAAAGCAGTCAAGGTCCAGACCTGGCTGCTTCAAAAATACACTGGGTTCATGTGCATGCATACCCCAAATCCCAAGTGGATAAATGGAAGAAAAGTGATTGTGGTGTAACTATCCCCATGAGGGCAGGTTTTCTCATTTCCTTTTTGTTCTTCTTTCTCTGGCAAGAGGTCATGTCCTACACTAAACAATGAAAAAATAATAATAAACCTGCTCAAATCATAGAATAAAGAAAATTTTAAGTTTACAGATCATATATTTGGCCAATATAGGCATTTTTGCATCCTTAACTCCTACAAAATGTTATTATTCAAGACTTGGTCATTAGAAAAATTACATATGCTTTTATGTATATGTGTATGTGCATACCTATACACATATATAGAGAGAGGAGATTGCTAAATTTTATATAAAACTATAGTAAAATAGAATTGTCAGTAAAAAATTCTTTATTTAAAATATACTTCAAAAATGAAATAATAATTGCTTTAATAATCCTATTAGACTTTGCTTCCCTAGAAGCCATTTTTACTCTTGAGATTGATCTCTTAGAATTGCTTATCTCATTTTTCCAATAGAGCTTGTCTACATTTTAGAACAAATTATCAAAATCAGTCAATGACTTAGTTTCTATTCTGGCTCTTTTAAAATAACAAAGATCAGAACTTCCTTGGGAACTAAATTAATTAAAGATACAGTGGCTTCTAAAATTAGGTGTTCTCTGTAGTCATCAGAGACAGTTGTCTTTTCTTTTCATTGCATACATAGTATTCAGGAACAAAAAAAAAAATCACTGCAGTTTGCTTTAGAAACACAATGAAATGAAGCTTTGGAGACTAGTGAAATGTTCAACTCTTGGGACCTCAGAGATTAATTCCTCTGACAAGTTTGACGACATCTATGCTTCATTTTATCAAGGTCTTAGTTACCACCTAAAAGGTAAGAGCCCCTTGACTGTTCATGGTTTCTTAGACTCTCACTACCACATACATTTGACTTCTCTCTGGCCCCATATTCTCCCATTTCACCTCTAAAAAGTGAACAAATAGATCAAAATCCATCTTAACAGTCTGGAAAGCCTATTACCTGGTAATAAATACTCTTAAATATAGTTGATCTCATTACTGAACAATTAATGCCTATATTATATGAATAAAACCTCTTTTCCTTTGAATATATAATTTACTCTGAGAATTCCCAAGACTATTAACTTCCCATATACCCTAGACCTCAGGATGCAAGTTTAGTGAAACTTATTGTAAAATACTACTTTATAATTATTACTCTTTTTCTTTTATGTAAATCTCTCTTATGTTTGATATATATGTTGCCATCTAGCTAATATCACTTCTATCCAACATCAGTCTATCTCTTTATAATCTGATAGATCTAATAATTTACTGAAAAAAATTTTGAGAGGATTTTGCTATAGGGCATGTGCGTTCGCCAGAAAGACAGAGAGAGACAGAAAGCGAGAAATCACCCCCCAGAGGGGATGGCCACGCCACAGTCCCTTCTCCTCCATTCTCCTCTCGGGATCTTGGGCACACACACACAAGGGCCTGGCGTGAGTTTAAGCCACCGGGTCAGTGACTCGAACTGCGGTCCCACAATTTATTGAAAATGTTGACACCTGGCTTCACACTGAGCTGTCTCATCATGATAACAATTTTTAAGTTGTAATGTCAATGAGTAAGAACTCAGCATTTTTACAACTATTAATATTACCCAGTATTGCAGTTTCCATAGAAATTATAGTCAACTTGGGACCAGCAGATGACATAATGGCTGCATCACTGGACTCCCATGTAATTGGCTGCAGTTTAAGTCCCTGATCTGGTGGCTTAAACTCACGCTGGGTATGTTTGCGTGTGTACCCACAATCCCTAGAGGAGAATGGAAGAGAAGGAATTGTGACATGGTCATCCCCCTGGGGAGTGATTTCTAATTTTCTATCTCTCTGTTTCTCTGTCTCTCTCTGTCTCTCCAGTGAACACATGTACTCTATAGAAAAAAATCTCTATAAAGAGAAATAAGAAAGAAAGAAAGAAAGAAAGAAAGAAAGAAAGAAAGAAAGAAAGAAAGAAAGAAGGAAGAAAGAAAGAGAAAGGAAGGAAGGAAGGAAGGAAGGAAGGAAGGAAGGAAGGAAGGAAGAAGGGAAGGAAGAAATTACAGCCAACTTCATGTTCGTTTCAATCTGCTATTGTATCTGTAACGGAAATACTCAAGAATGGGTGCATTTAAGAGAATAGGGATTTATTTTGACTTACAGTTCTGTTGGTTGGGAGGTCCAAAAGTCATCACAAAATGATGAAGGCTTACAGTATGGTGGATAGAACACATAGAGATACATGCAGAGAAAGATAGAGCTGTAGGCAGATATATTTCTTTTTCAACAACTGGCTCTTTCAGGAACTAGCTCCTCCCAAGAGCTTAAACTCAGTGGGTTTCAAGAGATTAATTTATTCAGGAAAGAATAGCTTCCATGATCCAACCATCATGATCCAGTCATTGCCCAATAGGCATCACCACTTCCCAACATTAACTTCCAAAATAAAACTTTGGGGGACAAATCATCATCCAAATCATAATAGAGTCATAATAGTTTAAGAACCATGTATCAGGACCAGCAGTTAGCATAATGACTATGTTGCTGGACTCCCATATAGTTGACCATGGTTCGAGTCCCAGACCCAGTGATTAAAACTCACGCCGGCCGCATGTGCGTGCATGTCCAAGATCCTGAGAGGAGAATGGAGGAGAAGGGATTGTGCAGTGGC
Source organism: Tupaia belangeri chinensis (assembly GCF_000334495.1). Classification (NCBI taxonomy): domain Eukaryota; kingdom Metazoa; phylum Chordata; class Mammalia; order Scandentia; family Tupaiidae; genus Tupaia; species Tupaia belangeri. The sequence goes on along the minus strand of NW_006160111.1, from coordinate 944,921 downwards.
CATCCCCCTGGGGGTGATTTCTCACTTTCTGTCTCTCTGTCCCTCTTTGTCTGTCTGGCAAGCACGCGTGCCCTATAGCAAAAGCCTCTCCAAAGAAACATTTATCAGGAAACAAATTTAAAAACTGATTTGGAGCATTTGAAAGTTCGTGTATGGTAAATTGTCCCATTGAACACAAGTCAGAAGGAGATGCACAATCTTTCCATCACCCCACTGCTTATAGCCTTGAGCTAATATACTTTTAAATGTTTAACACTAACTCCTTACATTCAACTTGCTGTCAACTTAGTCACTTGTAATCATCTAACTTAAATATCTAATTTTCTTATATATCTAGTATAGACTACAAAGTATCTTCAGTCTTTTCCCCTCTTGCAATTACTGCTTTCTTGACCCATTAGCCTACGTTTCAAGTCTGGCAGTGTCTAATGCTAGATCAGTCCATCTGCCTGCATTTTCTATAACCATCCTGAGCTACTAAACACAAACAGTAAGTAGCTTTTATTTTTTAATTTTTTTAATTTTAATTTTGTCTATTTATTTATTTACATTTTTTATATATTCAGTCTTACAAAATGAATATTTCAATATGTGAACATTTCTCCCCAGTCCAGTTGATCAAAATATAATAACACTACCTCCCCGTCCTGACAATGCTCTGTCTCCATGTCCCTCCTCCAGATGTCCTTCCCCAGGCTCCACTCCTACACACATACCACATCTGTCATTCACACCCATCTCTTGTATTTGTACATCCTTTAGCCCATCAGTTTCAGTCATCGAGTGTGGATACTCGGTATATAGTAAGTGGGGATGGCTATGAAGGAGTAGCTTATGTTTTTAATAGTTGGTTTCAAAGTTACCTGATTTCATTTAAGTGCTCAACATTACCCAAATTCTTCTAAGTTTCTTTCTATAATTCAGGATTAATATTTTATCAAATCTTTTGAACTTACTTTACCTAATTATTAGTATCTGCTACGAACCATTTCACCTTTGGGAAGCATCACATAGAAACTTTTGGTACACTCCCTAAACCTGCCACACCAGATGTCTTCATCTCTAGTCTTTTTAGAAACATAAATCTTACAGATTCTATTGGAACTTGTATTTATATTCTCTTCTTATTAAATCTTTCAGACAAACATTTACTGTGTCAATATCATTAAAAATTTTAATTATGTTTTATAAGAGTTCTTTCTGAAACTTCTTGACAGATAACTTAAAGTTGACCCTGACCTACAATAAACTACTTTTGCTATAATCACTGTTTTAGAATGTGCTTTATCCAGTAGGTGATATTTAATATTTCTTCTTATTATATTTTCTTTGTTTTATACATCTTGATCCTTTGCTGTTGTCTTAGTTGCACGTCTTTTGATTCATCCTTAAGAACGATCTTATGCTTTTTCTTTTTTTTCTTTTTTTGGAGAGGTTTTTGCTACAGGGCACATGCACTTGCCAGAAAGACAGAGAGAGAGAGACAGAGAGACAGAAAGCGAGAAATCACTCCCCAGGGGGTATGGCCACGCCACAATCCCTTCTCCTTTATTCTCTTCTCTGGATCTTAGGCACACATGCACATGCTCTCGGAATTAGTTTAAGCCACCAAGTCCAGGACTCGAACTGCGGTTGACTACATGGGAGTCCAGCAACATAGCCATTACGCTAACTGCTGATCCCGATCTTACGCTTTTTCTTATTCAATATTATTGTTTTTATTTATTATTTATTTAATTTATTCATATGTACTCGGTTAACATAATGGTCTGATGTGTTTAAATAAAAAGTTTATATCAGTTTCTATAACCTGGATAGCTAGATATCTACATCCCATAGACATTAAATGTCTAAAACTGAACTTCTTATTGTGTCTTCAAATCTATTTTTCCTCCTATTATCTTTGTTTCTCAGTTACTCTATTCCTACACATTTATCAAACTAAAAATAAAGTCAACATTCTTGAAAATATATTTCCCAGTCTAATAATTTAATTATTGACCCTTTTTTGAATCTTCCATTTTTTTCAAGTCTATGAACATTTTTTAAATTTACTTAGTGTATATTTTAGGATCTCATCACTTCACTATGACCATGTGCTATTTGATCTTCAATATTATATTGAGCAAATTCACACCATGGCCAGAGGGAATTTCCTTAAACACAAAATTTTTGTATAACTTACCCTATTAAAACAATTTCTTATCTTAGCATTGTATTGAAAATAGGTAAATAAAAAAAGAATAAACATTTTGATATGACTTTGTTATTGGTTTGAAAAGTCTCCAGTCTATACTTAAATGTTTTGAAAGAAGTTTGTGATAAATGCTGTAGGGCTGAAGTCAAATTAAGGAACTGTATTAATTAAGCTAGCGGTCTTAAGAGATTTTACATAATTTAAGTAACAAAACATAAAACTTTATTTCTCTCTTGTATTCATTTTAAAATAAGTAGTTTGTGAAATTAGTATCTTCATTCATTTTAGAGCATATGTTCATGGAAAGAGCGAAAGAGAGAGAGAGACAGAAAGAGGAAGAGAGACATCTTCCACAAAGATCAGTCACCCTGAGATCTCCTTTGTCCATTTGTTCAGGCTGTCAGCTCTTGGGCATTTGCATATGTGCCCAGCATGATTAAGGCAGACCTGCCCAATGTGGTTCCCAGCTTCTCTCCTGTAGCACATTATCACTGTGCCATGGAGATGGCCCTAAACTAGGTGCTTTCGATGGGTAGTAGAAAACACTAGTCACTCAGTGATTTAGGAGACTTTACCACATAATTTACAAGTCACTCTAGAGTTAAGCTTACAGTAAGAATAGAAGATAATAGAGGATGGTATGATGACCCATCCTAGAAATGGAACATACCATTTTAATTTTTTAGATTTCGATCAGTTTCAGAAATTCTAGAAAATGAAGTCTTGTCATGTGTATACCAAGAAGATAAAAATAGATGATCGAGTGGTAGACTCTGTTCAAGATGTGACAGACACAGAGGATGGAATATCCAACCCATCATTCTCTTGCTAACCACTATTGTAGAGGCTACACTAGCTAAATACTAGCTCTCCAGTATGCATACCTATTTGGTCCAATTTTTATCAATTAACCAAAACCAAAACTCTCTGGAAAAATTATTATCCCCTGCTTTTTTATTTCCATGTTAAATATTTAAATGATAGCTCAATCTGTCTTATTTTCTTACAAATCCAAGGATAAGGCCAATAGAATCATAGGAATACTGTATCTGATATAATTATACTATAGAACCAGTGTATATCTCTTGACTTCTTATACTGGTAAATATTATAGAGTTTTCTTTCTAATTTGCCAGTTTACATGTGCACTTGCCAGGCAGAGACAGAGAGAGAGAGAGAGAGGGAGAGGGAGAAAGCACCCCTAAAATGTCATGGTTATACCACAGTCCTTATTCCTCCATTTTGCCATCCAGTAGAAATTTTGGGGCACACACACACACATGTACCCAGTGTCGTTTACATACCACCTGCCCTGAGATTTAGACCTCAGGGTCAGCAATGTGGGGTCTGGCTCCCTTAATCACTAGGTCCTGGGGCCAGACTTAAAAGTCTTATTTCTTTTTGTGTGTGTATAGAAACCAGAAGGTGCATGGACTCACAATGGGGCATGGTCATCTCTCCTCCTCCATTTCTCCACCCCATCTGAATTTTGCATAAGAAAGAGCATGCACCTAGCATGTATTTCAAGACACTGGGTCTACAGCCCTTATTTCTTTAAGAGTCTAGTCAGATGTTTCATCACTTGCAGCTAAAGCATTCCTAACAGAAACATCTAGCATCTAGCAACTTTAATTTAGCACTTATTTTGCTCTTAGGCTATACTATTTTGACAATTAAAACTAAGTAGTTTTCATTCAAATTTAAAAGTGAAAAAATAGACATATAGAATAAATGTATGTATTGTTTAACATGTTAAAAATGTCTATGTGCTTCTTGTGAAATATAAGAAGTGTGAGATTGTGTCATACCTATAAAGTTAACAATTTCTTTAATGAGAGAGCTAGAGGGACTATCCCCCAGTGGAGTCTGATCACACCATAATTCTTTTTCCTCTATTCCTTCATCCTATCAAGGTCTTATAGGCATGTATGAATGCCCAGAATATTTTTCAGTCCACTAGAACCAGGATTCCAACTGTGGACAGTCATATAGGATTTAGTTCCCTCTACAGAGCTCTTTGCCATGGCAATATAGGGCTGGCCCCAAACTTGAAGATTATTAAAAAATTCTATTCTTTAAAATTTGAGACTGTTAACTTGGAAATTTAATATATAAATTTTAGGAAATTCATGACTCAAATATATACTATTTTTTTCTTCAAATATTTTACCTTTCTCATTTTAAAATTGTTACTTGTTAGGTGCCAGCATGTGGTGTGGTGAGTGAAACACTGGACTCCCACACGGTTGACAACAGTTCGAGTCTCAGACCTGCTAGCTTGCTTTCCCACTTTTAATCTCTCTGTCATTCTCTGGTGAGCACATGTGCCCTATAGAAAATTTTCTGCACAGCAGAATAACCAATAAGTAGAGTGAGAAGACATAGAGTAACCAATAAATAGAGTGAGAAGACATTCCTCAGAGTGGGAGACTGTACTTGCAAACTACAACTTAGATAAGGAACTTATAACTACTATATACAGGAAATTCAAGCAGCTTACTCACAATAAATAATCTAATTAAATAATTAGAGAATGAACTAAACAGACAACTCTCCAGGGAAGACAAATGAATGGTCAAAAAGCAAATGAAAACATGCTCAGCATCTCTTATCATAAGGAAAATTCAAATCAAAACCACACTGAGATACCACTTACCACCATTCAGAATGGATACAATTTAAATAATAAATAATGATAAGTTCTGGCCAGACTGTGTATAAAAGGAACTCTGCTACACTGTTGGTGGGAATGTAATTAATACAACCACAGTGGACAATGATATTGAGATTCTTCACAAACCTACAAATAGAACTACCATATGACCCAACAATTCCACTTTTAGGTATTTACTCAAAGGATAAGATAACCCTCAATCCAAAAAGCAGTTGCACATCCATGTTTATTGCAGCATTATTTACAATTGCAATGACGTGGAATCAACCTAAATGTCCGAAAGGAGATGGGTGAATTGGAAAAATGTGACATATGTACTCTTTGGAATATTGCTCAGCCATAAAAAACAATGACATCCTGACATTTGATACAAAATAGACAAATAGGGAAGACTTAACACTAAGCGAAGCAAGCAAGACTATTAAAGAAAGACTTGGTATGTCCCTGCTCAATATATGCTGAATATATATGTTCTCTATCAGAAACTGAAAGATCCATGGTATACTAGCAAGGAGAGCACTTGCAGATTCTAAATATAGTGAGGGGTCAGTAATATGTGGTGGGTTAATAGGGGGAGAGAGGGAGGACAAGGAAAAGAATATATTTAATTGTCACAACAATGAAAAGTTATTTGCTGGTAGTGTATATGATAATGTCTTTGCTATGACTGGCATGCACTGTATTCATGTTGGGAAAAATCATGTTGAACACTGTAAAAATCCATAATGATTAAATGTAAATAACTAATATATATAAATTAAAAATAAAATAAAATAATAAATAATTTTAAAAATTGTAAGAAACATTCTGTAATTGTTGGCTTTCATAAATACATTCTGCCTTCATGGTTGATATGTATTATTCTTTACTGGTAAAAGAAAATTATATACATATATTTATATGTATAAAACTACTATTTTTAAACATGTAATATCTTGATATTATAAAAGTTCTGAAAGGACAAAATGATTGAAGGTGCAGAATAATTCTCCATCATGTACCTCAGGCACCTACTTCTTTCTCTCTGTGGCAAGTAATCTATACAAATTATAAACATATAATAATTATTTTACTTTGGAAAGTTTGTGTTTTCACCTGCATTACCATTGGTAGGCATTAGAATAAGAATAATTCACTGTTTAGAAAGAATTGCCAACATTTGTTAAGCATTGATGTTTGTGGGGTACTTCATTTTGGTCTCATTATTCATTCTTAGCCTTAGAACTATGAGTCTCATAATTAAACAGAATATTTTCATTTATATTTCTAATTGTCTATGTGTTTATCTAGGGCCAAGAAAAGATTTAGATATGTATACTTCCCCCGTAATTGGTTACGGAGGCTATAACTGCAAACCTCAGCTGAGATGAGAAAGGTGGAATTTTATAGCAGCTTACTGCTTGTGTTGTAGGGACCTAATTGTCTCCTAAACAGCCGTCAACTAATCATTCTTGTTTCAGCCATAATCCCCTGTCTCCAATGTAATAGCAGCTGTTGACAGTGTTCCTCCTCTTTCTTAGAGTTCTGCAGTAAAAATCAGGCATTTTTTCATTTTGGGCCGGCTGTTGGCATAGGTTTTCTGCAACCTCTGAACTGCTTTCCGTTTCCTTTTATTTATCTGCTTTCCAACTGATACAATTTTTCTCCTGCTGCCTTATCTCTAATAATCTTGATCATTATGCTTTTTGGCCTTAAAAATAATTTTCTTTCAATAGCTAGAATGAGATTCATGAACAAAGCATATCAAATTTTCTGCCTCCTTAACCTGGAGCCTCAAATTAGGTTTTTAAAGATTTTTTTGTCCTATATAACATTTAAGGTGATATAGGCTATAGTACACTCCTTTGTCACATAAAATGACATTAAATTTTACCAAATTATAGTGTCTGGAATAGTTTTCCATAGGTCAGAGTTGAAAAGACAAACCCCTAACATTGTATGTGTGAGAGTGACTCTTTCCTTACAAGGATTATAACCCTACCTGTAAATATGTAAAGAAATAAATAAACCAAAAAACAAGTATCTTATGTTTTTATTTCAATGTAGCTTAGTAAGATAAAAAAAATAATAATAAATAAATAAAAATTATGCTTTTATGCATTCGGTAAACTAAAAGAGAAAGGAAAATAAATCAGTAAATGTGAGCTCTTTGTCTTGAATAAACAATTGAGCTAATCCATCTAAAACTTTATAAAAAATTTGCTTTGATAAGGCATAAAATATTGTACTCACTCTTCATATGGTTAAAGCATAAAATCATACAATTGGTTTTTGATTATAAAATTTGACAGAAATCAAACAAACCAGTCCATATGCCTGTCAAATAATTTCAACCATATAAAAATCCTGTTTTCTAGTATACCATTTTCTTAAATCAGATACTAGTCGTTAATGAAATGATCATATTCTATAACTTTTGAACATGAACCTAAATGGCACTATTAATATGTTTCAAGACAGGTGACCTCATTTTATTCTGCCTATGAAACTGAATGTAAAGAACTTGAAATTTTGGAGGACTTTTTGGCCGAAGAAAAATCTCAACTGTAGCAGAAAATTCTTGATATTCCATCCACACATGAGACAGCTTTGATTCTTCACAACTGATGTGTTTTTATGGATTTTGTGAAGAGAAAAATATCACATATTGTGAAGGCCCATTTGTTTCTATATAGCATGCACTGGTGTCTAACTCCAGTATGCGATTCTGTTTTTTCCCCCTAGTACTGTGAAATCGTATCTCCATGAGCTAATCCTTGAAGACCTTTCAAGTGGACTTATAAAAGTTGAGGATAAAAATACAGACCTTTTCCAACTATGTAATGTTTGTTGGCTTAATAGAGCTTGTCATGAAGTTTTATTCAAAATTCAGGAGAAGCTTCACTCTTTTAAACAATAATAACATGTCTCTTTTAGAATAATTGGGGGGGGGAAGGAAATGCATAATGTGGCTCATTTGGTGGCGTTTTATGGATGTATAAGTTAGTAAAAGCCTTCAAAATTCAAAGACCTGCAAGTCATCATTATGAATACTGCTTTTGGCCAAGCTAGCACTCTATATTAAAGTTACTTGAGAAAGACAACTACGCAAATTCTCCCATTTAATTTATCTGCAGGCAGAAATCTGCAGAAACTCAGAAACCCTGGAGAAATTTTTTGAAGGTTACTCTTGCCCAGATAACCTTAAAATTGAAACATGGATTTGTAATCCTTTCCTTGCTGACATAGACAGCAAATCAATGATGCAGACCTTGCCAAAAATGACCTCATTGACTTAAGGACAAAGAAAGGATGCCTCATGAATTTCACTCAAGTCTTAGAGGATTCTCTTGTTTCTTGATGCAGATTTATCCTCGTTTGTCAGGATGAACTATGTGAGTTTTTCTTTTTGATATGCTCATTTCATTGAGGATATCAGCACTTATTGCCATAAAGATGGAAATTGATTATAGATCAGAGATACCCTTTGCTTTACAAAAGACAGTTCAACAACAAAACTTTTCCAAGAAAATCAAGCCCATTTTTTAGTTGAAATACATAAGTAAAAATAAATTTGACTTTTTGATTTATCTGTTAAGTTTCCCTTTTTCATAGAAATAGAAAGTAATCATTGGCTTGCTTCAACAGCCTGAATATCTTCCCAGAATACCCTCTATAACACTTAGCATTAAATGTAAGCTGGTACTTCACAGACTGCTTTCAAGTGGAATACTTTCAGGTGGACATTGGTCATTTTATCAAAATCTATAGAGCGTTATAAAAATAGAAAGATCACATTCCTCTTTATGACTTTTTTATGATTCGTGGCTATTTTTTTTTTCATTTAGAGTGAGAAGGATGTGAGATGTTTACTCAATATTTCCTCTTTCAAATTTTTAATGCTCCAAATAGCAGAAGGGATAATTTGTATTTTTATATTCAACATATCTATTTCCATAACCAACTCTACATATAGCTTGCACTCAATAATAGTAACCTGATTTTGAAAGAATTTATAACTTTTGAGTACCACTAAATGGCTCGACAGAAGTGGCGAAGGTGAACAGAAGACAAAGGCCTCGGTGTCTTTTCATGCACGTCCTTTGCCGGACACCCCTCACTGATTGCTCTCTGAGGAGTGACAACTGCTAGGAATCATTGTGCCTTTTTATTGAAAATGTGATACATGCAAGTAAATGGGTGAGGGGCAGTAAAAGATTTACTCTAAGGAACAGGGTTTACAAAGCATGGAAGCAATAATTATAAAACATGCTGTTTGTCTTGT
>NW_006160111.1:932474-935233 GCF_000334495.1 Tupaia belangeri chinensis | reverse complement strand
GTGAGTCTATGATCTTATATGGGAAAGGAAGATGATCTTGTAGCTCAAGAGACAACACAGGATGTTTTATTAGCAGTTTTTTATAGTCAACAGCACATAGATAAGAAACTCTTTGTAGTTGAAAGCTACCTGTTGCTTTAGATAAGAGCTCCCAGCTAAGGTGGTTAATCTTTCTCTGGAACCCTCAAGTTTGTTCATCCTGTCAATTGCCAGTCAGGCTTTTCCTTTCTTAAAAAAAAAAAAAAAAAAAAAAAACATGGGTTTTTGGGTATTTTTGCTGAGTCTGTCAATTAGTGAGTTCTTTTGTTTTATCTCTGGGTGGATGTGCTGACTTTGCCTAGGGAGCTAACTTTGGCCTATAGCTTTAACAAGAGGCATTTACATAAAACTAGCCTTAAACTAACTTAGTCTACATATGCTTCAAATGCTAATTTGGTTTATACTAATTTGACTTAACAAATGTTAATTTTGGCTTAAAATAGACAGGTGGGAGAGTCTCATATTTCCTGGCCTTCATTTTAGGGAACCACATTCCTACAAGATCAGTAATTGGCTTTATTGTAATGCTTGGGGGTTATATTTTACCCTTGCAAGGTACCATAATAACAGTAAAACTCATGGCAGAGAAATTAACTACACACCAGTAAAATGACAAAAGGAGAGTTAGTAAACCACTGGCCTTTTCTTGCCATTTCTTTCCAGCCCAGGCCATGGGAGACAGCCTCTTTACCAGCTTGTGTTGTCTGCATGGCCCCGTCAACTAAAGTTTTGGAATATGTGATAATAAGCGATGCAATGATAAGGAATTTAGTGAATATATGGTTAATCTAAGCAAAAGAAGCCAGACTAAAAATAATGACTGACAACAAAGAATGTTAAGAATGAAAGAAGATACAAGTGGAAAATAAGAAAATATGCAATTGTCATAGGAAAAATTGAAGATAAAAAAAAAGTCATAAAATTTCATGAGAAGTATATTTTTTGGGGACCAATAAGTGGTGTGGTGGTTAAGGTGCTGTACACTCCCACGTGGCCTACCACAGTCTGAATCCTGGACCTGGTGGCTTGCTTTCTCACTTTCTCTCTCTCTTCCTCTCCCTCTCTATCTCTGCATGTGTGTCTCTCTTGTAAAATTAAAGTAAATGAATAAATCGATAAAATTAAATAACTAATTTTTTAAAAAGTATACTTTCTTTTCATTTTTTTGGAGAGGTTTTTGCTATAGGGTATGTACACTTGCCAGACAGACTGAGAGACAAAAAGCAAGAAATCATCTCCTAGGGGGGATGGCCACACCGCAGTCCCTTCATCTCCATTCTCTTCTTTGGATCTTGGACACACACACGCGCCTGGTGCGAGTTTAAGCCACCGGGTCCAGGACTTGAACAGCAGTCGACTACATGGGAGTCCAGCGACATAACCATTATGCTAACTGTTGATCCCATGAAAAGTATATTTTCATGCTCCCCAAATCTCCTGCCCCCCCAACCCAAAAACAAACAAACAAACAAACAAAAACAAGCAAACCAATGTTCATATAAATCGGGCTTTCTTGGAAATAGCAGATGGCATAATGTTTACATCATTGAACCCCCACATAGTCATGCATTGTTCAAATCCTGGTACCAGTGGGTTAAAACTCATGCTGGGTGAGTGTGTGTGCATGCTCACAATTCTGGAAAGAAAGTGTAAGAGAAAGAATTGTAGCATGATCATCCTCCCTAGGGAATAACTTCTCACTTTTTGTCTCTCTGTCTCTCCAGCGAGTACATGCACTCTATAACTTTATTCATTATTTATTATTATAAATAAATAGAGACTGGCAGGTGGAGTGGTGGTTAAGGTGTTGGACACTCCCACATGGCTGACCATGGTTCAAGTCCTGGACCTGGTGGCTTGCCTTTCTCACTTACAATCTCTCTCTCTCTCTGTCTCCCTCCCTATGGTAAAGTTAAAAAACATAAATGGATGAATAAATAAAAAATAAAATAAAATAATTCTTTAAAAACATGAATAAATAAATAAATAAGACTTTCTTAATCTTTAGGCAGTTGCCATATTGAGATGAATATTTTTGTATTGCAGTGTCTAATATCTGCATACTTAACAGCATTCTGGTTTCTACCCCCTAGGAACTAGTAATAAATTTCTCTAAATGGGGTGACAAATTAAAATGTATTTTAGAAATTTTAAAATATTCCCTGGAGATAAAGTCACTCCTTGTTGAGACCCACTGATTTAAATAAAGGCACAGTAAAGTATCTTGTAGTATTTGATGAGATTTAACTTCTATATTTGGCTTTTGCTTTTGTGAACAAGAGTAAAGTTCCTATCTCCTTAGCTTAAGCATGCTATCAAGTGCCCGTAACCCTTATGGGGCATAAGCCAGCAAATATAGTTGGAAGATATGCATTTGGTGATAAGAAAAATATAAAAAAAAAAGAGAGAGCGAAGAAAGAAAAAAAAGATTATTTTTTTTAAATGTAAGAGAGAAGAAGAATAGCTAAAAGAAATAAGCAAACAAAAATAAACCATGTACCAGTGGTATAATGTGTCCTCCAAACTCTAGAGGTTCATTTGATTTTCTTTGCTTTCTCAAGCTAGTGTATAAAATTACAGTTGCTTTTATTTTTTAGAAAAAAAATCTTTATCTTTTTCTACAGTTGTTGAAATGTAAAGATTTATGGAAGGCATTACACAGCAAGCCCCACAATTTGCAAAGCAATATATGATTGAGAATCACTGTACAACTCCATTCC
>NW_006160111.1:900233-932192 GCF_000334495.1 Tupaia belangeri chinensis | reverse complement strand
TATTGAGTGTACACTATGTGTTTCATTAGACTACCTTCAAAAACTTTATTACAAATGCATCTTGTATTTTCTAATTTCAATAATTGCCTGAGACTGTGGCTCTATAAAGTGACTAAAAATACATAGTGCAGGAAGACAATGCTAGTCAGTGATTTGACCATATTAACATTGAAGGCTCAGTATGGCTTTAATGATTCATATTGATTAGGACCACTCTCTGAGTTGAACAATTGAGGTAGATTTTGGTTTAAATGTATGTTGTTTTGCCTTTTTTTTTTTTCATCTCCAGTGTGCAAATATATATTCAGTAAAATTTGATAAATTTATTTTGTTCTTTAACTTTATCCATGACAATTGTTAGACTCTTGTGACTATACATGAAAATTTTAGATTCTTGAATGCATAATATAACAGGGCAGAATCTGTTTAGTCTTCCTTTTAGAATTAAAGGTGACCTTACTTCATTATACATCATTCTCTTCCTCTTTTGTTTTTTGAGAGGTTTTTGTTCTAGGGCATGTGCACTCATCAGACAGAGAGAGACAGAGAGACAGTAAACGAGAAATCACCTCCCAGGGGGATGGCCATGCCGCAATCCCTTCTCCTCTATTCTTCTCTCGGGATCTTGTTTGGGCATGCACACACATGTGCCCAGTGTGAGTTTTAAGCCACTGGGTCCAGGACACGAACTGCGGTCGACTACATGGGAGTCTGGCAACATAGTCATTAGGCTAACTGCTGGTCCCTCTTCCTCCTTTTTTTAAGCATTTAATTATATTTATTAAATGATGTAGAGAGAAACAGGGATACATAGAGACAGAGAGGCAGGCACTCTCAACAGGTTCTTCATACAATGATCCACCATCCAGCCTCAATCAGACATGTTCATGGATATACATGTCCACCTGATGTGTTCAAGGAGGTCTGCAGATGTGAACCCAGAATCTTTCCATGTAGGATTGCCTCACAAAATACTGTGTTACTATCCTGCTGTTTTGTATTGAGTGTACACTATGTGTTTCATTAGACTACCTTCAAAAACTTTATTACAAATGCATCTTGTATTTTCTAATTTCAATAATTGCCTGAGACTGTGGCTCTATAAAGTGACTAAAAATACATAGTGCAGGAAGACAATGCTAGTCAGTGATTTGACCATATTAACATTGAAGGCTCAGTATGGCTTTAATGATTCATATTGATTAGGACCACTCTCTGAGTTGAACAATTGAGGTAGATTTTGGTTTAAATGTATGTTGTTTTGCCTTTTTTTTTTTTCATCTCCAGTGTGCAAATATATATTCAGTAAAATTTGATAAATTTATTTTGTTCTTTAACTTTATCCATGACAATTGTTAGACTCTTGTGACTATACATGAAAATTTTAGATTCTTGAATGCATAATATAACAGGGCAGAATCTGTTTAGTCTTCCTTTTAGAATTAAAGGTGACCTTACTTCATTATACATCATTCTCTTCCTCTTTTGTTTTTTGAGAGGTTTTTGTTCTAGGGCATGTGCACTCATCAGACAGAGAGAGACAGAGAGACAGTAAACGAGAAATCACCTCCCAGGGGGATGGCCATGCCGCAATCCCTTCTCCTCTATTCTTCTCTCGGGATCTTGTTTGGGCATGCACACACATGTGCCCAGTGTGAGTTTTAAGCCACTGGGTCCAGGACACGAACTGCGGTCGACTACATGGGAGTCTGGCAACATAGTCATTAGGCTAACTGCTGGTCCCTCTTCCTCCTTTTTTTAAGCATTTAATTATATTTATTAAATGATGTAGAGAGAAACAGGGATACATAGAGACAGAGAGGCAGGCACTCTCAACAGGTTCTTCATACAATGATCCACCATCCAGCCTCAATCAGACATGTTCATGGATATACATGTCCACCTGATGTGTTCAAGGAGGTCTGCAGATGTGAACCCAGAATCTTTCCATGTAGGATTGCCTCACAAAATACTGTGTTACTATGCATCACCTTCTGACCTCATATCTCCCCTGTCAGTAGGGCCCAAAATATAAATCTGAGTGCCAGTCATATAACAAGGAATCATTCTCTGCTGGAAGCCGTGCTCCAGCTGGGGTGGGTGCACAGGGAGGCAACACAGGTGAACAAAATCAGGCCAAGATCTCAATGCCCCTTAGCATGTTTGTAGCAGGCAGTTAGTTAGCCATGGGCAGGCAGCGCTAAGAGAAAAGCGAAAGGCTCACTTAGCCCCGGGTGCCAGGAGGACAAGGTAATTTGCCATATTAATTCCTTAAGGCTTGAGGGAAGCATACAGGGATAGTTCATAGATTTTTCTTTTATCAAAAGGACCCAAGCAAGCATTTTGGTCATTAATACGATACACTAATTGGGCGATCTAATTGGGGCAACCTGACTTGGACTGGGCGTACGCAATTAGGTGATCAAATTCCTCACTTTACCTGTGAGGAAGGTGCGCAGGTGCAGGAGAAAACGTGTGGATTCAAATTTAAAGGAAGAACATAGGCAGTGTAAGGGGCCGCCCACTAATGAATATTCATGACCTTTAGTAATAAGAATAACGGTTAACCAGTATCAAACGGGTAGTCACTTGGCAATCCACCCACCCAACAACCTTTTTGGGTGTACTTTCTTTCTTTCCTTTCCTTTCTTTTCTATTAAACTTTCTTTTCTATGTACTTCATTCGTGGTTGGGGTTTCATTTTGCGCCTAGGGACAGATCTCTAATTTTAGTGATCTGGACCCAAAGAACCAAGGATTTCATAGCGCAGCTCAGCACTTTTCCATCTGTTAACATGTTCTCAGTCAGCTACAGCCAGAGTAAACTCTGGACTGCAGCCCTGATGGCCAGGAGTCATGCGTATTTATTATAGAAGGAGTTTTACAGGGGTAGGATGGGTGAAGTGAAGTAAGTGAAAGATTTTACTCCAAAAGGTAAAGCATTCAAAGTATAGGAAGAATAATCATAAAATTTGACGTCTGTTTTATTTAGGTATAAACAGTCATAATTTTTAGAACTTATAAGTCCTTTTTTCGGGTGCATTCTCTTCTTAGATTTGATTACCAGGGAGGGTCTTTGGATGAGAGGGTTCCCAGCAATCTCAATTGCTGGGACCATGCAGTTAACACAAGCTGAGTATGAAAGAACTGCCCCTCGTGCCTAGAGCAAGAACCCGGCTGAGGAGAACTGTTTGCAAGGTCAACAGTTTTACGAGTTCTGGACCTCACCTCTGTTGTGTTACTGTACTGGACTGCACTCAGTTTCTCTGCCATGGGCCTTATTGCCATACCCCGGTACCCCATAAAGGCACCCCCAGCCTTACTATAACTTTTACAATAATCCTGAAAGAATGCAGATCCACTAAGGTGGCAGCTGCTTAGGGCAGCAGCTGGGAACATGAGTTACTCCCATTAGACTCACCCCACCCTCCTGGATGCCACATTCACTTTTCCTACTAGGGATTACATAGATAAGCATTAAAATGTTTAAGTTAAAGCTACTAATGGGCAAAACAATCTCAGTAGCCGGGAGGGGCTCAGGGACTCATCCCCGAGGTGCTGTTACCCCAAAGACCACAAACCACCCTTACTCTCAGGACAAGGGAAGATTGCCATTTCCCAAGCCACGGTCATTAGCAGCATACAGAGGGTCCCAAGTACACAGTAACCTTCAAGTCAGTCATTTATCTACTCACAAGACCACATTCCTTTCCTATGTAGACTCACCCTCTTAACTGTAGACTACCCCAGAGATAACTTAAGTATTTTACTTTAGTATATATTAACCTTGTCTTTACTAAACCAGACAGCATTTATTTCTAGGCTCCTGTAATTGCTACCACCCTAGCCTGAAGCTAAAGTTCTCAAAAGCTGACCCAAGACTCAAATTCTCAAGCCAATCTGGGACTAAAGTGATCAAGATTCCTGAGAGCCCTCTCATCCAAAGACCCTTCCTGGTAATCAAGCTCAAAGAAGAGAATACACCCAAAAAATGGACTTCCTCATTCTAAAAATTATGACTGTTTATACCTAAAGAAAACAGATGTCTCCTTCACTTATTTCCCCTCACCCATCCTACTGCTGTAAAACTCCTTCTATAATAAATACGCATGACTCCTGGCCATCAGGGCTGCAGTCCGGAGTTTACTCTGGCTGTAGCTGGCTAAGAACATGCTAAAGGGCATGAGGTCTTAGTCTGATTGCTGTTCACCCGCGTTGCCTTCCTGTGCACCCACCCCGGCTGGGGTACAGCTCCCGGCACTTAATAACCTTAGTCCCAGACTAACTTGATCACTTTAGTCCCAGATTGGCTTGAGAACTTGAGCCCCAGGTCAGCTTTTGAGGACTTCAGCCTCAGGCTAGGGTGGCAGTAATTACAAGGGCCTAGAAATAAATCCTATCTGGTTTAGTAAAGACAAGGTTGGTATATACTAAAGTGGAATACCTATGTTATCTCTGGGGTAGTCTACAGCTAAGAGGGTGAGTCTACATAGGAAAGGAATGTGGTCTTGTGAGTAGATAAATGACTTAAAGGTTACTGTGTACTTGGGACCCTCTACGTGCTGCTCTATACAATGACTGTGGCTTGGGGAATGGCAATTTTCCCTTGTCTTGAGAGTAAGGGTGGCTTATGGTTTTTGGGGTAACAGCACCTCGCAGAGGAGTCCCTGAGCCCCTCCTGGCCACTGAGATCGTTTTGCCAATTTAGTGGCTTTAACCTAAACCTTTCTAATGCTTATCTATGTAATCCCCAGTAGGAGAAGTGAATGTAGCATTCTTTATTGACATTTTCCAGGAGGGTGGGGTGAGTTTAATGGGAATAACTCCTGTTCGCAGTTGCTGCCTTAGTGGATCCGTATTCCCTCAGGATTATTGTAAAAGTTATAGTAAGGCTGGGGGTGCCTTTATGGGGTACCAGGTTACAACAATAAGGCCCATGGCAGAGAAATTGAGTGCAGGCCAGTACAGCGAACAATAGAGGTGAGGTCCAGAACTCGTAAAACTGTTGACCTTGCAAACAGTTCTCCTCAGCCGAGTCCTTGCTCTAGGCACGAGGGGCAGTTCTTTCATACTCAGCTTGTTAACTGCATGGTCCCAGCAATTCTCCACCTCCTACGTATTTGAAGCAAAGAGAAATAAATGCTTGCCACAGTTTCAGGTAATTTAGTATTCTGTATGACTCACTATTCATTTCTGTTTTCTATTTATTGACAGTGAACTCTGATGTAAAAACACATGTATTAATTATGATCTTATCACTTCATAAGGAAATATCACTTCCATAAGATGATATAGCAGCTCTGTGAACAGACAGCTTTCAGTCTAAATATTACATCTTTAGTGTTTTACAATCTTTATTAATTTGTTTCACTTCTTTAAAGCTGTGACTAGATCAAATATGTTTATTATCTGCTAAAAAAAGTTGTAAAATGGCATATTTCATTTCTGCCAACAAAGAAAGGACGATTTCCTCAGTTAGATAATATGTCATATAAATTAATTAAAACAACCCAGAGGCAATTTAAAAAGAAAAAAAAAACAAAATTCTTTAAATTAATAATAATAAATTAATTAAATGAGTAGTAATAAAATAACTAAAGAATCTCACATTATTAAGCCCTGTAATTATTTTTCTATACGAATAGAATAAAATCTAAAATTGGTAGCATAGCAATTAAAGGCAATAACTCTACAATGCAATTCCACATAAGTCCAGAATTCTTCCCTGGGTATTCTGAGCCATCCCTTGAACTTCCTGGTTAAAGTTCAGAGACTTCTCTGAGTATGTTGGACTCAGGTACATGATTAAGGATTCCCTGAAGATTGAAGGGGTGTTGTCTCTTTTTCTCTCTGTCTCTTTTTCTCCCACTCATGGAATGAATAAATAAACAAACAATAAAATGGAAAAAATCAAGCTTACATTAAAAAATAGTTTGTTTTACTGTTTAGCAATGATATTTAGTTATGTCCTATGTAGTGAAGACATTTCATGAAGCTAGGAGTTCTTGTAATTATAACAGACAACATGTGAATAATAAAATTACAATAAGATGAAGTTTGGGTCAATTACTTTTTGGTTTGTTTCCGTACATAATTAGACTAGCATAAAATATGTAATTTTAATAACTCATTCATATGAAAGAATGGATTTCAGGTTTTTGAAGTTTGCCAGGAGATGCCTGTGTGCTAACCTAAGAGAGAAAAAGAGACAGAAAGGGAGAAAGCATCCCCATGGTGAATGGTCATGCCACTATCTATTCTCCTTTTCTCCATCCTGTTGTGATTTTGAACAACCATACACATATGCCTTGTATGTTTTTCAAGCTGCCAGGGCTGGGTTTGGGACTACATAGTTGGCTATATGGGGTACAGCTCCCTTAACCTCTAGACCATGGGGCTGTCCCAGATTTCAGTTTTTGTTCTTTCTGGAGCATTGATATGCCCCATAGCTACCCATTTTTCCATTAACACTGGTCATGTTCGTAAATAACTTTAAGAGCAATGATAGAATCTATGGGAGTTTGTCTTCTAATAAATGTAGTGAGGTAAGATGCCTTGTTTCAAGAGCCCTGTGTCTTTCATATGGTGATATAAATAGTAAAGAAAGGTAGATCAATCATTTTATTTTATAAAATTGTGATGATACAAAAGTGATGTTTTACTGAAATGTCTAGTCCTTTACTTAAAAGCTAAAATTAGCTCTTAAAATAAGAATGTTATAGGTGAATGTACACCACAACTGGTGTTATCACTGATGGTTTCCTCTCTGGTAATGCTTAAGAAAGCAAGGCAGAGACAGCTCTCTGGGATTTTACTATAGTTTGAATTAAGTCTTACAATAATGCATGTATCCTAAAAAACACATTAGTTGAATTATGTATTCTTTGCAGAATCAGCAGATGGTGTAATGGTTATATTACTGGACTCCCATATAGTCCATGTAGTTTGAGTCCTGGACCTGGCAGCTTAAAACTCACATTGGCTGTGTGTGTGTGTTTGCCCAAGATCCTGAGAGGGGAATGGAGGAAAAGGGATTGCAGCATGGCCATCTCCCTTGGAGTTTTACTGAAATGTCTAGTCCTTTACTTAAAAGCTAAAATTAGCTCTTAAAATAAGAATGTTATAGGTGAATGTACACCACAACTGGTGTTATCACTGATGGTTTCCTCTCTGGTAATGCTTAAGAAAGCAAGGCAGAGACAGCTCTCTGGGATTTTACTATAGTTTGAATTAAGTCTTACAATAATGCATGTATCCTAAAAAACACATTAGTTGAATTATGTATTCTTTGCAGAATCAGCAGATGGTGTAATGGTTATATTACTGGACTCCCATATAGTCCATGTAGTTTGAGTCCTGGACCTGGCAGCTTAAAACTCACATTGGCTGTGTGTGTGTGTTTGCCCAAGATCCTGAGAGGGGAATGGAGGAAAAGGGATTGCAGCATGGCCATCTCCCTTGGAGGGTGATTTCTTGCTTTCTGTCTCTCTGACAGGTACGCATGTCCTGTAGCAAAAATATTTCTCTCTCTCTCAAAAAGAAAAAAAAGATACATTCTTTTTATGTTATGCCCTTCCCTAAATTGCTAATTGTTAAATATGCCTATATTTAAGGAGTTTTCTTTCTCTCCTGCTGTTTGGTCACATCAGAGGTCATTTCTTTATATGTAATCTCACAATCTCTCAATTACAGTGTCTACAATGTCAAAGGCAAGATTATATTTAGGACCATTCAGAATAAGCAAATAATATGCAAGAGAAAAAAAATAAGAGCAATCTAGTAGGTAGGCACTAATAGTTCAAAATAATAAATAGTACTTATTAATACAGAATTGATATTAATATAAGACAAATCCAACTTAACACTCCCACAGCCAAGAAAAATGTGCTGTCCATGCTAAATATTCATAGACGTTTTGGTTATGATAACTGAACTATATTTATGTAATATATTTACTGGAAAAGATTGAGTGAAGGATATATGAAACCTGCCAAAGCTATTTTCTGCAGTTATTTGTAAGTCTTAAAGTAGATCAAAATTTTAAAAATAATGAAAAGAGTATCTACGAGACTAAGTCTCAGCAAATTGTTAGAATATTGTTAGCTTGAGCAAGTCTAATAATTACCAACAGAATTGCATGAGCAACCAGTGACATATATTATGTCAAATGGAACAGTATTTCATGGTATGAGTTACAGAATGGAGAATGGAAGGAAACATAATGCTATTTGCAATGAGAGGAGTAGTTTTTTATAAACACATGTGTATACATGTAAGTGTGTACACGTACACATACATGTTCATGCATGTATACATGTTTATTAGTTGACTTAGGCTACTGTACAAACTTCTATGGACTCCATGGCTCTAACAACATTTATTTATTGTCTTATTGTTTAAGGACTTGAAATCTGAGCTAGCTGGTGGCATGGTGGTTAAGGTGACTGGAATCCACATGACCAACTGTGCAGCTGAGACCCAAACACATCAGTTCATTGCCATGAGCATCTGCTTGGACATGCATGCCCAAAATTCTAAGAGAGAAAAATGGAGGAGAAGGAATTATGAATGAACATCCCCAAGTGTGCTACTTTCTTGCTTTCCTTTCTCCCTTTCTCTTTCTGGCTCTCTGGAGCATAAGCACCCTGTGACAAAAACTTTTTAAAATAGGAATTGAAGTCCATGATCAAGGTGCCAATAAATTCACTTCCTGGTGAGGGTTTACTTTTTAACTAGCAGACTGCTAAATACCATCATATTGTGTCCTCACGTAACTTTTCTTCTGTGTGTGTGTGTGTGTGTGTGTGTGTGTGTGTGTGTGTAAGTGAAGAGAACTCTATGCTGTCTTACTTATAAAGACACTGGTATCATTAGATTAAGGCCTCACCCTTTGAGAACATTTCATCTTTATCACCTTTGTAATGGATTCATCTTTAAATACAGTCATATTGGAAGTTCCTTAATTCCCAACTTAACAAAGAATTTTTTGTGGGGACATTGTTCAATCTATTCTTACTATATTTATATAAATTCATATGTAGCTTAATTATGAACATATATCCAAAAAACAGTATCATTAGCTAATTTTGTCATTATGTGAATATCATAGAGTATACTTACATAAATACAGGTGGTATAACATACTACACACTCCAGTTATACAGAACAATTTTATTGGACCACCATTGTTTAAGCAGTCTATCATTGACTAAAATATCTTGAGCACGTGACTGTATACACACATACACACACACACACACATACACACACACACACACACACAAACAACATTCAGTGAAACTTTGAATTAGGTCACCAAACTGGAAAATAATTTGATATCAAACATTTTTGGAGCTGCTTCTTCTGGTTGAGAAACAATCTTGCAACTTACACCATTCCAGTTCTTTAATCTGTCCTGATCATATATCCAACTTCAAAAAGATGAGTTGCCCAACAGCCACTGGACCTTAGAGAGACAGTTGTTTTTTTTTTTTTAATGAATGTGTGTGGGTATTTATGTTTGGGGGTATTTTGTTTGTTTGGTTAGTTGGTTTGTTTATCACTTACTGGAAATAGTCTTAGACTAGAAGATATTAGAAAGGGCAGTTTCTGGGAACCAGCAGTTAGCGTAATGCCTGTGTTGCTGGACTCCCACAGAGTGGACCGCGGTTCGCGTCCCGGACCCAGTGTGTGTGCGTGCCCAAGATCCCGAGAGAAGAATGGAGGAGAAGGGATTGCGGCGTGACCATCCCTCCTGGGGGATGATTTCTCGCTTTCTGTCTCTCTGTCTCTCTCTCTCTGTCTGGCGAGCGCACGTGCCCTATAGCGAAAACCTCTCCAAAAAAAAAAAAAAAGGGCAGTTTCTCATATGCATATTGTGATATTTGCCTAGAAGCAGAAAGCTGCACAAGAAAAATTGTCTTAGAAAAGAGAGAGTTCGGGGGACCAGCAGTTAGCATAATGGCTATGTCACTGTACTCCCACGTAATCGACCACGGTTCGAGTCCTGAACCCGGTGACTTAAACTCACGCTGGGTGCATGTGCATGCATGCCCAAGATCCTGAGAGGAGAATGGAGGAGAAGGGATTGTGGCGTGGCCATCCCCCCTTGGGAATGATTACTTGCTTTCTGTCTCTATGTCTCTCTCTGTCTGTCTGGCAAAGGTAGGCGCCCTATAGCAAAAAAGAAAAGAAAAGAAAAGAGAGTTCAGTAGTAGAACCATCCTTCACAAAGACAGTAGAATAAGTAAACAGAAAGACTGAGAATCCCTAATGACTGGAGTCCCTTTCCCTTTCTGGACTGCTTATTTTGTATGTATGAGAAAGAATGAAACCTTTACCTTAATCCAGTGTTATTTTTTTATGTTAGATATAGTAGAATTTAATCTTACATTGTAAAAATGGCAAAAAACACACTATCAAAAGTGTACAAAGTTGTGGTAAAACCCTGTCTTCTAAAAAGCCTCTGAATTTGTGCATTAGGAAATGCTGTATAGATTTGTCTCCAAGTATATTTGAAAATCCTCAAACTGTAAACAAATAAGCAAACCTGAGTGTACCTGACTACTTAAAACCTGTCAATAGCTGTTTATGGTAATATTATTTAATGTCAGTTTCAGAAAACGTAAGGCCAACCCTATTGTCATGGCATTGTCTCAATGTAAGACAACTTGTGGAGGCTTGACACTGTTGTGCAGTGGTAATGATCTTCTTGAGAAAAGCTACATCTTTCACCTGGTAAGACTGAAACACTCCAGAATGTGGGGGAGTCCAAGATCTGATGGCTTGGAGTACTGGAGAAAGACGATTACAGCAGCATGACCTGACCCTATGGAGGGTGCACCTCTCTCACTTTCACTCTCATCTGTATTTACGTGCTCTGTCATGAATTAAAAAAATATTCGTTTTGTTTTGTTTTAAGAAAAGAGAGCATATGGGAAATAATACACATTCACACATATTGAAATTAAAGATTCAAATAATTTAAGGCCTCCATCATCTCACTTTATTTTATAAAACTAGACAATTTCTTTTTAAGGACATGATCTTGAGATGGTTACACTTAATCTTTACTCAATACAACTATTAGCTTATCATACTAAAGTATCTAAGTTTAAATTAGTGATAGCTCCACTTTTATCCACAATGAATGAAAAATAAATATCTTTTTAGTAACTAAGAAGGTATTCCCTTTATTTCTAATCTTTCCCACAGAGCACCTAAAATATGCTTCAAATTGAATGTATGTATCCCTTTGGAATGAGAAAGGAAAGAAAAAAGGGGGAAAAGAAGGAAAGGATAACTAATTCCATCTCACAGTTCTTTAGCTTTTTCTCACCCAACACCTCAATTAAATACATAATATGAATGCTATATGCCTTTCTTTTCTCACAATTTTACGTTTCATGGGCACATAATGGTGTGTTTAAATCCAGTACATTTGTGTACTTTGTATATCTCTCTGAATTTCTAATACTTTCTGCTTAATATACTTTAATGCTCTGTTATTTGGCTCATAAAATTTTATGACTATGATATTTTCATTGTACATAGTATCTTGTATCAATAGAATATGACGTTTTCTGTCCCCTTGAATGGTTCTTGCCTTAATTATACTTTGCTTTAAATTAATAGTTCTACCAGTCATTTTATTCTTTTTTCGTTTTTGTTTTTTTACATCTTTCCCCACTCATACTTGAAACATTTTTTGTCAATTTGTTTTAAGTATACTTTAGGGAGTACCAAATAGTTGGTATTATTTTTATTATTAATCATGATGCTACCTAATGTTTTTGCATTTTAGTTTGGGTAAAATATCTACACCTTTATGATTATAAGTTTTAAATCAGTTATGTTATAACTGGTATTAGTTATTGCATTTTACATGATTTTTATTTCACTTATCTGCTATATATTTTACAATTCTTATAGAAATTATTCATTCTTGTTTTTATTTTTTTGTTCTTTTTTTTGCTAATGAAATAATTTTTACACTAGCTATATAAAAAGTGGACATTCCATTTTAATTTTGTAAATTTTTCATATTTATTTATTGAGAGAGAGAGAGACAGATCATTTTGATAGGATCTCACCACAATGCAGTTCCCTTATGCTCCAGTTTTCCAGCCGATCAGAATCACAGGTTCACCAGGAACTCTTAGGTTGGTCTAGAATCTAAAACTGAGACCTTCCCAGTATAACTCCAGGATCACATGATGGTGCTCTACCACCCAGGCCACTGTGGATGTACTCTGTTTCAATTTTATTAGCTTTCTTTGCATTAGTATTAATTCTAGTGTATTTTACTACACATTTACTATTAGCTTTTCAAGCCTTGACATACCTTGCATATTTTCACTTTAATCTCACAATCTCTATTATTTAACTAGAAATAGTAGTTCATATGCATTGCTTATAACCATACAGAGATTTTAATTTATTTTAATTCCTATTATAGTTTGTGGTTTTGATTTATACTGTTTTCTTCGACTCTCCATGAGCTCTATTTTACTTCCTTTTTTTGATTCATAAATGTTCTTTCACTTTTTCCTCTAATTATTGGCTTATGACTTTTCTGAAAGTACAACAGCTAGAAATTATTCTTTCTGTTTGTTTTTTTTTTTTTTGTTTTGTTTTTTTTTTTGAGGGATTTTTACTTTAGGGCGCATGCGCTCGCGATGGTCACGCAGCAATCCCTTCTCCTCTATTCTCCTCTCGGGATCTTGGGCACACACGCACACGCACCCGGAGTGAGTTTTTTAAGCCACCGGGTCCGGGACACGAACCGCGGTTGACTACGTGGGAGTCCAGTGACATAGCCATTACGCTAACTGCTGGTTCCCTGTTTGGTTTTAGTGAATACTCAAAATGTTTGTTAAAGAAGATAAACATTTTTTTCAGTATTAAAATATGTTTCATTTCCTCTGCCTAGCAGTAGACAAATTTAAGAAAACTTGAAACCTGCTAATTTTTAGGCACTTACTTTAATTATGGTCTAGTATTTAGGATTCACTTAATTTTCTAGATTCAAATTGGTTATTATACACTTCATAATTTTTTCAGATAACCCATATATTTTCTACTTGTTTATATCTGTCACAATTTCTTCTGGAAAGAAAGAAAATCTTTTTTACTAAAATAAAGTCCTTTTTTTTTTTTTCAGTCACACATGCTTTGGTTTTCCTTGTTGACAAAGGGTATCAAATTATCCTTATTGTAAAAAAAAAATTATCCTCATTGTTAAAGCATAGTAATTATCCTTATTATTAAAGCATAGTACGTTAATTATACTGATGATTTCAGTCATTTATTTTCATAGCACTTTAACAACATTATAATATTTTTACTTATTTTATGAAATAATTTTAAAATATAATTCCAATGTAGTAATTTGTCTTACTCTCATAATTGCCTTCTTTTTTTTTTTTTTTTAAGAGCTATTTTTACTATAGGGTGTATGCACTCACCAGAAAGAAATAGAAAGAAAGACAAAAAGAGAGAAATCAGTCTCCCTTTTCAGAGTAGGGAGTTGGGTGGCCACACCACAATCGCTTCTCCTCCATTCTTCTCTTGAGATTTTGGGCAAACACACACACGCTTGATGTGAGTTTTAAGTTGCCAAGTCTGGGACTTGAGCAATAATCCACCATGTGGGAGTTCAGAGATGTAACCATTGAACCATCTACTGGTACCACTGCTTATTTTTTATACTTAAGTATACCAAGTGGTTTTTTTCCACATATTTTTATTTACGTTTAATCACTGCATATCTTTACAAAATAGTTTTGTAAAGTATACAAAATTGTTTTTATCCAGCATGAATATAGTGCATTTTAGTCAAGTCATAGGTATTAGCATGTGCATTATCAACAACAGATAACATTTAATTTTTGTTTTCTGTTAATTTTTTTTTAGTTCTTGCCCTCCCACTGCTTGTTACCCACCCCATCCTATACTCTCTCTCTTATCTTCAGTTGCCTTCCCAGGTTTTATACCTTCTAGTCTTTTAGTTTCTGCCATAGAGTGCAGACATTCAGTATATATTAAGTGGGGAAACAGAATGCCATCTTCCATAGTCAGGCTTGCTTCACTTGGCGTCGAATCTTCCATATTTGTTGACTTTATATCAAATGTCACATTGTTCTTTATGACTGAGTAGTATTCCATAGTGATATGTACTACTGTTCTTTTTTTTTTTTTTTTTTTTCCGAACCTTTCATCTGTTTTTGACATTTTGGCTGATTCCATGTTTTAGCAATTGTGCATAATGCTGTGATAAACAGGGATATGCAAATATTTTTCTCATTGAATGTTTTTCTCTCCTTCAAGTAGATACCTAAGAATGGAATTACTGAGTAATTTGGTAGTTCTATGTGTAGGTTTTGTGAAAACTCCATATTTTATCCACAGTGGCTCTACTAATTTACATTCTCACCAATAAAGTAGGAAGGTTCCCTTTTCACCACAGCCCTGACAGCATTTATCATTCTGTATTTCTTTTTAATCTTAGCTATTCTGACTGGAGTTAAGTGGTATCTCATTGTGGTTTTGATTTTTATTTCCCTTATAATAGGTCATGTTCAGCATTTTTCATGTCCTTTTGGCCATTCATATGTCTTCCTTAGAGAGTTGCCTGTTCAGGTCATTTGCCCATTTTTTAATTGGATTGTTTATTTATTTATTTAGTTAGTTAGTTAGTTCGTTCGTTAGGGTAAGCTGCTTGAGTTCCCTATATATTCTGGTTATCAATCCCTTGTCTGAGGCATAATTTGAAAATATGTTCTTCCATTCTGAGGGTTGTCTCCTTATTTTAATTATTATTTATTGATTTATTTTGCTGTGCCAAAGCTTTTAAACCTGATGTAGTTTATAATTCTCTTTAGTAAAAGGAGCAATGGAGAAAGAAAAAAAATATTTCAGAAGAAAATTACAATGCACATATCACTGGATTTTAGCTTTGTCCATATTTTCAGTTTAAGATATTTTATGAATCGATAAAATGTGTAAAAAAGTTTAGTTTGGAATGGAAGGAGGGGAAGGAGAAGGCAAAAGCAAATAACAGTATGTTTAATTGACAAAAAAATGAGAAGCTATTTGCTGATGATAATGTATATAGTAATATCTTTATCTTGACTGATACGTATGGTATTCGTACTTGAAAAAGAAATGTACACTGTAAAGAAATCTGTGATTAATTATAAATAACTTAAAAAACATAAACTTAAATTTTTTAAATGGGCAGCATATTTAAAGGAACACTTCAGAAAATACAATACAGGGGAACCAGCAGTTAGCGTAACGGCTATGGCGCTGGACTCCCACGTAGTCGACCGCGGTTTGTGTCCCGGACCCGGTGGCTTAAAACTCACGCCGGTCACGTGTGCGTGCGTGCCCAAGATCCCGAGAGGAGAATGGAGGAGAAGGGATTGTGGAGGAACCATCCACCCTGGGGGGTGATTTCTTGCTTTCTGTCTCTATGTCTCCCTCTGTCTGGTGAGCGCACGCGCCCTGTAGCAAAAACCTCTCCAAAAATAAATAAGTAAAAAATAAAAAAATAAAAGAAAATATAATACATATGGCATTTTAAAATGTGTTCAAAATCATTAGTTATCTTAGAAAGACAAATTAAAACTACAAAGTGATACATTTCATATCCAGTGGAATGTCCAAGATTATAATCTGACAGCACACAGTATAGACCAGGAGGTGGAGCAACTGGAACTCACTAGTGGGAATATAAAATTTTACAAATACTTTAGAACACAATTTTGCACATTTTTGGAATTAAGGTATGCATTTAAGCTGTGTTCCAGCAATAATACTTCTACATATTTATCAAGGAAAATGTAAACTTACATCTGCAATGACTTGGTAAATTTATAATTAGGAGCCTCAGACTGGAAACCATTCACATGTCCACCAATAAAATAATGAACTAATTATTTTATTCTCATTTTATGAAATGTAAGTTTTCTGATACAGTTAACAAAATGTTTTATATCCCAATGTTATTATGTTGAGCAAAATGAAGGAAGGCCAGGGGACCAGCAGGTGGCATAATGGCTATGTTTCTGGACTCACATGTAGTCAACTGCCGTTCAAGTCACGGTCCTGGTGACTTAAACTCATGCCAAGCGCGTGTGCATGCGTGCCCAAGATCCTGCAAGGAGAATGGAGAAGGGTTTGCAGTGTAACTTAAGGAGTGATTTCTTGTTTTCTGTCTCTCTGTCTCTGTCTTTCTCGCAAGCTCATGCATCCTATAGCAAAAACCTATAAAAAAAATAAAAGAAGAAGGAAGGCCAAAAAAAGTATTTACCATACGATTACACTTATATAAAATCAGGCATAACTTAACATCATGACTGGAAGCAGATCAGTTGTCACATGTTGCCAGGGGTTGGAGCAGTTTATTGGAAAGAAGTACAGGGGAATTTTCTAGAGTGGTAGAAAAGTCTATATTTTGTTGGATTAATGGTTGAAAGATTTATACACATATCAAAGCATCCAATGTAATCCTCAAAATGTTTGCACTTTGCCATATTTAATTTTAATAAACTAGTAAAAAAATATCTGTAACAAGATACTTTTTGCATATTACACATCTGCTTTTAAGGGAAACTATATAACATAGGGATAAGATTTGTCTTGAAAATAAAGCATTGCTTCTCCCCTTGGGTGAATTATTTTGATAATAATAGTGTGAATTTCTGTGGTAAAACAGTACATACATGTTTCTTATCTTACTCATTTGAACAACTTAATCTTAAGCTACTTAAATATATTAATATACAATTCTATGAAATAGCTAAATTCAACATTTACTTTAAAGATTTTCCATGCAAAAGGAAAAATTTGCTTGGAAAATATAATTTTATAAGAGAAATTTTGAAGTTATTTATGTTAGTTAAGTAGCCTTTATAATGTATTTCATTACTTCACAATTCAATAATTTAGGGGATATGTTTGTGTGTGTGTGTGTGTGTGTGTGTGTGTATATATATATATATAAATACATATATATATATTAATACATATATATAAATATACATATATGTGTAAATGCACACACAATAAGTACATGTATGTGTGTATGTGTAAAAATAAGTGTGTGTGTATATATATATACAAATTTTTTTTCTGCACACGGTGGTTCTCTCTCCAGGTGCACCTACCATGTTGAGGTAGACCAGTAATGTAAGTCTGAAGACTTCCTCACTATTCTCCAGCATTATACTACAGTGTCCTATGCCTACCATCATAGCTGGGCCATAAATATATTTAAAGTAAATTTTTGTAATTAAATTAAATAATGCTGACATATGTTGCCTTATAAAATGTTGTGTTAAAATAGAAATAGAACATAGAAATATGTTCTATTTCTATTTTATGAAATAAAATATATAATAGTGTGCCACAGTGTAACAGTGTAATAGCAAACCACTATCTCAGTAGTAAAATTATGTAGTGTAGTTGAGACATCAACATAATTGTATGTAAGAGTTTCAATATGAGGATGATTTGGTTAACCTAATTAAGTAAATGACAGCTGGCCAGGATGTAATCATTATTGCAATCAAGATATTTATTACCTGCAGATTAATTTTCTTTTAAGTTAACATAAGTTTTAGATTGATATGTTTTGGTAGATTCAGAGTTGAATTTGATTTTGAATTGTAACTGACATTATTTTAACCCATCTACTAATATGTTTCACCGAATTCAGAGAGACTCGAGGATTTGTTGGGACTAACTATCAGAAAACAACTCATTCTCATAGATGTATTTTATTAATTGATGAGTTAAAAATTAAAAATTATAACCCAAATCAGCACTTAGTCATTGAATTATTTAATTTTCATGAAATGTGTGGCTTCTATGGGCAGTCTTTCTTCTCTGAAAATTTAGTAAAAGAACATTTAGAACAAATCATTCTATTTTTTGTAATTTCTAGTATCCTTCAATTAAGTTAAGTGAAAATATTGCTCTGAAATTTTTTAAATAAAATTTGTATAGCATTTAAATGATTGATTTCACTTTTGATTAATGAGTGCTTCACTAAGAAATATAAACATTGCTGATTAACTTACACAAACATAATATATTGTGCAATATATTAAGTTACTGATATAAATGAGGAAATCATAAATCTTAGCACTTAAAAATATAAAAATATTTCTCAATATTAATTTGAAGATATGTTAATAAAATAGACTAGGCAACAAAATGAAGTCCGTTGTTTTTCTTTAGCAATGGAGTAGATTGATTACAAATCACATCCTCAGTTCTTAGACATGATCATTTGTTATTTTTTCATTATGAAAAAATAATGGCCAAATCATTAACATTCTTGATATTCTTTTTGGTGCAACATTAAAGAAACTCATATAGGAGATTTTAAAACTAGTCAAAGATGAGTTAAAGACATTTTTTGTTATGAACAAAAACCAAGGATCAACACATATTAGAGTAGGTATGTTTTGCTGAGAACTAATGTAAAATAATTTACTGTATAGATACTAAAAGTACAGCATCATCTAGTTATGAATTTGTATATTTGTACATATGTACAACTGTACATATGATCTTTACAATTGTGTGTCTATATACTGAATATAGAATTTGACTTTCTAGTTGCAACTGCAGGAGATGTTATCTTTTATACTCCTTCAAAACTATAAAATTTGTTATAATGACAGAGTATGCCATTGATTTAATACAAAAATATCCACAAAAGGAACTTTTATAATTATTAATCCATTCATCTAATATATATTTGCTAGTCAGGATAATTTAGGATGATAATAAGAATGTAAGTATACCCATCAATGGTAAATTTAATGGTAGGTTAAATTCAGTTGGCTACCCATAAAACCTTCATTTAGAAGTTTTATGGAATAATTCTTGTATTTTACATGAAGCTCATTTTCAACATTTATTTTTTTTAATTATTTTACTTAAATTTATTTATTATTATTACTATTATTTTCCAGCGTGATCAGAAAGAGAGTGAGAGAAAGAGAGGGATATTGAGAAAGCAAGCCACCAGGTCCAGGACTTGAACCACAGTTGGCCATGTGGGAATCCAGCATCCTTAACCACCGCACCACCTGCAGGCCCCTCAATGTTTATTTTCAAATTTAAAGGAATGAGAAATGTAATGATTATATTATTTTATGATGTAATATTAAAATACTATAAAATACTGTAACAAACTTTAAAATAGACTTAAATAAGTATATCTGAGTATATCTACTGAAAAGCAATGCCTTGTATTGTGTGGTAAAATATGTCTTCTGAGAAAGTTTTAAGACCCATGTTCACATATATTTACCAAATAATTAAGTCTCTCAATTTGATGGAATCTCGAGTTGGCAGTATTCTTCCACAGAAAAGCTAATGTAACTAAGAAATGGAAACCTTAATGACAAAATATTGTTTTTGAGATAAAAAATAAAATAATTCATTTTTGAAATACTTTTTGTCATTGACAATTTTTCTTACATTTTCTTATTTTTAAAATAAATAATTATTTAATTTTATTTACTATTATTTTTAATTTGCTATAGGGCACATGCACTCACCAGAGACAGAGAGAGAGAGAGAAAGAAAATGAGAAAGCAAGTCGCCAGGTCTAGAACTTGAAACATGATCAGCCATGTGGAAGTCCAACACCTTTACCACGCCACCTGCTGGCCCCACATTTCTAATTTTAATCAAAGAGGAAATTTATTAATCTTTTTACAATATCCTGACAGTAGAATCAGCAGATGGTTACGTCACTGGTTTCCCACATACTCGACTGCAGTTCAAGTCCTGGACATAGCAGTTTAAAACTCACACCAGGCTCATGAGTGTGTCTGTGCCCAAGATCTCCAAAGGAGAATGGAGGAGAAGGGATTGCATGATGGCCATTCCCCCTGGGGAGCGATTTCTCACTTTCTGTTTCTTTGTCTCCCTGGAAAACCCACATGCCCTATAGAAAAATAAAATTTCTCTCATTAAAAAAATCCTTAACAGTAAGATAAAAAGTTAATTTTTGGTACTTATCTTTAAATGTTCTCCCCTTGTTTTGCTTCAGTCATAAAAATGATACAAATGCATAATCCATATAAGTATATAGGCATTGTATCTATCTATATACATACTATATATATATTTTTTTTTCTTTTCAACTTATTTATCCTTTGACATCTCACTATTTCTACTAGAACAACTACTGTGCCAAAATATAAAACATGGCAAAAAAATATAAGGGAAAATGTTTGTGTTTTTGTGTAGCTTCCAGTTGATGAGTGTCCTCTTTCTCATTGCACTTGGTCCCCGAGGAAGCAAGAAGTGCTGGTGAATGTTTTGCTAAAGTACAGAAGAGTGTGCAAAGTGCTGACCACTGTGGATAGAGGAAAGAGTAAATCTGTACTTAAAAATAAACCTTAAAGTGTGAGAAGGGAAAGAAAATGCTGAGTAAAGGACATCAATGGTTTGCCGTTTATGTTTACAGTGATGTAAGAAATCCTGCACTCAAACATAAGGGAAACAAGGTCATTTAGTGCTAGTCTTGATAGCACTAATGCTATAAATTATAACCTAGCAATGACCTTTAGTTGTTTGAAATGATAATGATTCCAGTTTTCTAATTTTAATGTACTATTAATTTTTATGAACAAATTCTGGAGATACTCAATACACATCATGTAAATGCTTTTAAAATACAGAATAAACTGACTTACATTTTTAGCATTTGGTTTATTTCAGGTGGCAAAGTATATTTAAGGATAGATTATTTAGGTTGATCTTAGATTTCATTCTATATAAGTTAATTCATACAGGCTTTACCTGTATATGATGTTACTCAGTCTCTTGCTACATAATATTCATATTCAAAAGTTGTTGCTGGGTCCACAATTTGTGAATTTCACAATCTTTCTACATCTACTAGATATGATTTTATAAAGTAAAAGTTTCTTTCATGAGCCATTTGGACCTTAAAATAAATACAAAAAATCCTGGATAAATAATTGGTACACTCTCTTTACATCAGTTTTGAGAGTAATTACGTGGTGTCTAAGCAGCAGCCAATGATTTAATCAATGAGATATTTTAAGTAGTATTTTTATTTATTTATTTATTTTAAAATTTGTTTATTTATTTTTAGAGAGATTTTTGCTATAAGGCAAATGCAATCACCAGATAGAGACAGAGAGACAGAAAGCGAGAATTTACCCTCCAGTGGGATAGCCACACCACAATCTCTTCTCTTTCATTCTCCTCCTGCAATTTGGACATACACACGCACACGAGCTTGGCTTGAATTTCAAGCCTCCAGGTCCAGGACACGAACCAAGTCAACCATGTGGGAGTCCAGCAATGTAACCATTATGCAGTCTGCTGATTCCTAAATACTATTTTTAAACTGTACACCTTAGCAGTGATTTCTATGCCAGAAACCAGAAAACTCCAAAACTGGTATTTCTACAATCCTCTATTTTCTCCTTATTCTAATACCTTTTGGTTTCCCACTGAATTTAAGAGGAAACACTTTATTTTATCTGCTTGTGAGTTTTGATTGGTCGGAAGACATTGGGAAAGCTCCGTAATGTTTATGACTAGCCTTCTGACTAACAAAAGGCACTTTGAGTGGTTAATGAGCAAGAAGTTCTCTTGGACATTGTCACCCACATTAACACATTGGATATTTTTATCTACAAATATAAATATTAGCAAAAAAGCATTTAGTAGTGAAATGATTGCAGAGTTATTGAATACTCTTTTAGAGTCGATATATTTGATGCTAAAGGAAAAAAAGATTAGTGTGAATGTTGGCAAACTTTTAAAGAAAGAGAGAGAGATTTGCTATAGGGTGCATGCAATCACCAGATACAGAGAGACAGAAAGTGAGAAGAAAAAAAAAAAAGATTTTTGTTTTGTTTGTTTTGTTTTGTTTTGTTTTGTTTTAAAAAAAAAGAAGAAGAAAAGTTTTTGCTATAGGGTTTGTGCATTTGCAAGAGAGAGACAGTGAGAAAGTGAGAAATCACCCCCATGGGAGGATGACCATGCCATAATTACCTCTTTTCCATTCTCCCGTTGGGATTTTGGGCATGCATGCACATGTCTGTCATGTTTCTCAGTGGAATTGGCCATGAGGGATCCAGCATCTTAACCATCATGTCTCTTGTTGGCCCCTAATGTATCAATTTTAATAATCTCACAGTTCTGTTTAATAAAATTTAATTTAGAATTAGGGTTAGGAGCACTTGAAGTTTTAAAAACACCCTTACCTTCCAACTCCATTTTTTCCATGGAATTCTGCTTCCAAATTTGCACAGAATTCAGAGCCAACTTTATGCAAAATTCAAGTGCTCAAGCAGTTATTCATAGCTAGGTATCAACATTGAGCTAATGCCCTATAAAGTAAAATTCTCACTGGTTTGGTATGTGAAGGAATTTAAAAGAGTTGAAAAAAAATGCATATTACTAAAAAATTTCAAAAAGTTATGATCATTTCAAGGCCTGCTTCATTAAAAAAAAAATCAAATTGGTATGACCATTTCAGGGTCTTCTTCAAAAGATCTATGCAAAGCATACATAGAGAGTAATTATAAAACAACATCTCCAGAACTGCAAAATAAAGATAATTTAAACAGTAGAATTGAATGTGAAGATGCCTCATTAACTATTTTATAATATTTTGTTAGCTGTATTATAATATGTAAGAATAAAGAATACCTCTACTGACTTTTATCCACAAATTCAATGGTTTGCTTAGTCTTATGCATGTCTTCTATGTAGATTCTTGTTCCATCGGCTGTAACTTTTCCACCCCTAGTTGCCAAACTGTTTAGGTCAATCATCCAGAGACTGATTAATCTACATCGTGCACCCAGAAAGAGAGTCGTGGTCTTCTTCCAGTCCTTATTTGACTGTGTAGTTGCTTCTAAGCAGCAAATTTGTTAGACCATGTAAATAAATAGCATCATATATTCTATGCTAACCATGATGATCTGACTAGAGTAATTGAAGGGAAGCCACACATGGCAACTCACAGGCTCAGAGAACCTTATTTATACATATGTCAGAGGCTGCACACCTATGCCACAAAACACTCCAAAATTCCTTTTAAAAAGGTTTATTTTCATCTTTGCATGACATACACCATATCCTAACATTTTTCTATTTCTGTTTGTGTTAGTGAGTCTTGTGCCTCAACTTTTTAACCTCATCTATCTCTCAAGGCCTCTTTCCAGTATTCTAGCCAGGATAGACTAGGTTATACTAAGGTAAATAATAATTCCAAAATTTCAATGACTTGTCTACTTTCTCATCAGTCAACATACCTGTCCCATGCTGACTTGAGAGTGCTCATGGTAGCCATTGAGGGATACAGACTGATGGAGCAGTACCATCTGCAGCACTGCCTGTTCCCATGTTAGAGAGGTAAGAGAAGTCTTGTTTTGAAGGGATCACATTGGCCATGACACCATTTAACTGAAAGCGATACATCTTATTTGACTGGCCAAAGTTCATTACGATAAGAACTCTTACCAAGTGTCTCAAAGTGAGAACAGTCTGTTGGGATGCAATCACTAATGATCACCACATTCCTATCTCCATAGCACAAACATATGCACATAGCTTCATCTGTGCACTCTTTCATTCTAGACCTTATTATAAATATTGATATTTACATTATTTTGCATTCAGTTAGAATTCTCTTATTAATTACGATTATCTCATGAAGCTCATTGACAACAAAAGGTAAAATTATCTTCTATAAACTGATATGATCATAATAATTTTTCATTAATATTAGTTACTACCATGTAAAATAAAGTTGTTTCATAAGAAAGCTAGCAACTATCCAGATATCAATTACTGAGGCTTCTTACACATTTAAAATCACTTAACGACTGTGGGATAATATATTTTTTTAAAAAATATCATTATATGACCTGAGATGAATGCTAAGGTCAAACTGTGCAGGCCACTACATTTTTCAAATACACTATATATCATTTCACATACTAGGTGATAAAGACTTTGATTAGTGTGGGTAATTATGTAATTACAATATGAGTTAATTATTACCTGTCATTCCTCTGCACAAGAAGACCATATCTTATCGTTTGGTAGTCTTAAATCAGCTTCAAAGCTTCTCTTGTTCTGGTTGCTTTAAATTTAAGGTTCTTGTCTAGGAGTTGACATAGCTGGCTTTTTTTGTGATTCTTTCAATATAGACAGTCTCATTATAATAAATTCTTTACATCTCAGAATTTTTAATAGTTTCAAAATCATAGAGACTTACTGTCTTCCCTACAAAATTAATTATTTGGAGCCTCCAGAAAAGAAAAGGGAAATGACAAATATATTCTTAACAAAAAAACTGAGAAAATAAAAACATAAAGGTTGTATATAAGCAAAGTCAAAAGAAAAACCTGCTTAAGTTATTACAAATAATTTTCTGGGCCTAATCCAGTCCCATCTTGAATAAATTCTATCTATAACAGTGGGAGAGACTGAGAAGATGAAAAGAAGAGCTGATTATCCCAAATTCTACTGCTTGATGTCTGTGTGATTTTATTCATATTATTCCTTTTAATTTGGTATCTGTATCACTGGCAAAGCACATTTCTCTTACTCACAGATAGGCTTGCAGTGCATGGGTTGAGGAAGAACACATTGCCTTAACCAGTAAGCTTGCAGTTGGACAACCAACCATCAAATGGCCATCAGAAATGGACTCAACTTCAGAGAGGTGCTTTGATTAGGGTCACCCTCCTAGAACCATCTCATATCCACAGACAAAGGCAAGAGGATAAAGGCTTTATCTTTCCAATTGGAATCCATTTGGAACACTTCTATAATGACATTTTAGCTTTTGAGCTTCCCTAGGGGTCAGATGAGGCTGTCATGGGACCTGCACAACAGCTGAACCTCTCTGAGCCCCTTCCCATTCTTCATTTCCCAAACTAGTACTAAGACCAGAAATAGTTCTTAGTAGTAAAATAAAGTCACCAATCTCTCAGAGACTTCCTACCAGTGAATTTAACCTGCAGCAATAATTAAAATCAAGTAAGATAACCTGGTTTAGAGCTTTGAATAAGTAAGCACCATAGAAAAGAAACGTAATGGTAAATCATTTCTCAATGTGTTTTTTTTTTTCCTTTGCCCAGGTGTGCATAAAGGAATAATTTAAACTATACATTAGAGATTGAGTATCACTTACTCAAAATGCTGGGTACAATATAGTTTCAGATTTTAGAGTTTTCAAATTTTGTAATATTTGCTTATATATAATGATATATCATGGGATGGGGACCCATCATAGTCTGAAAATAATTTTATTCAGTACTTTTGTGTTGTAATGTTTTGACTACTACATGTTACATAAAAGTCAGAGATGTGGAGTTTTCTCTTTATAACATTATGTTGGCACTCAAATGATTTTGTAATTTGAAATAGTAGGGATTTAAAATTTTTCTATTAGAAATTCTCAAGACCTATAGATACAGATATATAGAAATAGGTATGAGAAAGAGAAATTTTTGCCTTATGGCATGTGTACTCATCAGAAAGATAGAGACAGAGACATGAGAATAAAAGTGAGAAATCAACTCCCAGGTGGGATGACCACACCACAATCCCTTCTTCTCCATTCTCCTCCCAGGATCTCCTCCCAGGGCGCAAACACACGGTCCTGGTGTGAGTTTCAACCTGGGACCAAGTCTCAAACCGAGATTGGCCTTGTGGAAGTCCAGCAACATAATTACTACTCCATCTGCTGGCCCCAATTTTTTTTTTTTTTTGGAGAAGTTTTTGCTACAGGGCATGTGCGCTCACCAGACAGACAGAGACAGAAAGACAGAAAGTGAGAAATCACCCCCCAGGGGGGATGGCCATGCCACAATCCCTTCTCCTCCATTCTCCTTTCAGGACCCTGGTTATACACGCACACGCGCCCGGTGTGAGTTTCAAGCCACTGGGTCCAGGATGCAAACCACGGTCGACTACATGGAAGTCCAGCGACAAAGCCATTACACTAACTGCTGATCCCATGGCCTCAATATCTTGATAATGTTTGCGAAGCCTAGAAGTACATGGTATTTTGGAAAAAATCATATTTAATTTTTAATGGTCGTTTTGATATATAGTTTTCTATTTCAACATAAAATGTTTGTATTTCAGTGAAGTCAGTGACTTATTTTATAATTAACTTGGAAGAATGAATTCATGCCTGTTAATATTACTGTTATTATCATTGTGCTTCATATCACTTCTTACATTTTATATTTGTAATGTAAATCACTACAAATCCATTACCCAAATATACCATTACACATACTTTATTGTAAGTATTTTATAAGTAAATGAATGTGATTATAATCACATATATTATCATAACTATTTTGTACCTAAAATAATGCATAATGGGCCCTAGGACTGATTCTTGCTGAAATATAACCTGTAATAACCTCTAAGATATATCATTAATAAATATTAAGTTTTCAGAAATAAAGAATCATTAACATAAGCTGGAAACAATCCAACTTAACTGCCTCAAGAATGAAATCAGAGTCAAGAGGCCAGTTGACGGCATAGTGCTGGACTCCCACATGTCCAACCATGGTTAGAGTCCCAGACACTGGCTTAAAACTCATGCCAGGCACATGTACATGTGTGCTAAAATCCTGAGAAGAGAATGGAGAAGGGATTGTGGCGTGGCCATCTCCCCTTGGGGTGATTTCTCACTTCACTCTCTCTGTATCACCAGTGATTCCATATATCCCGTAGCAAAAATTTCTCTTAAAAAAGAAAAAAATAAAATCAGAGTCTCTGCACACATGCAATCTTCTATAATCACTTGTTTCTACGCTCTGTGTCTGAGATCCTCTGAAAGTGCAGAAGCTTCCAGGTCTGTCATCCTTAAGTTACTTCTCCATAAAGCTGCTACCTCTCCATGATAACAGATAAAAGATAGTTTTTTCTTCTTTTTGGAAAAATTGGTTTTCCTTCTGACTTATAATTCCCTAGATTCAGTGATTTCACAGGCAAGCTTCTGCCTAAATGCTAATATTGTGGTAAAGTGAAATAGTGCAAACTTTCTAGTTAAACATAACTAGACTAGAAACTGGATTTTCCAATTCTATACACCTCTATTACCTTTTTTATAATGGAAAAAATTAATGTCTATCTCATAGGGTCATTATCTTAATTAATGACAAGTTTTAAAAAGAACCCACTTTTAGCATGTTCTAGCAAAATGTTCTTTTCCTCACTAGTCCTTCTTTTTGGTCTGTTTACATGTTTTGAAATTTTTTTTTTGAGAAGTTTTCACTATAGGGTACATGCATTTGCCAGGAAGACAGAGACAGAGACAGAGACAGAAAGCGAGAAATCATCCCCCGGGGACGATAGCCACACTTCTCCTCCATTCTCCTCTTGGGATCTTGGGCATGCACGCACATGCACCTGGCGTGAGTTTAAACCACCAGGTCTGGGACTCGAACTGTGGTTAACTACATGGGAATTTAATGACATAGCCATTATGCCAACTGCTGGTCCCTTGAAATGGATTTCTTACTCAGTCATTTAGATTTTATCCATTAGACATAATCCACATCCACATGTATATGGAAGATAAGACTTCCTACCTTGGATTTCTTTTGAAAAGTGGGTGGACTATGTGTTTCAAAGTTTAGAAGCACTCTTGTTTAACCAAGAGGATCAATGGAACCTACTCTTAGGCTCTTAGAGACTTCTTTTTTTTTTTTTTTTTTTTTTGCTATGGGGCACGTGCACTCACCAGACAGACAGAGAGAGACAGAGAGACAGAAAGCAAGAAATCACCCCCAAGGGGGGATGGTCACGCCGCAATTCCTTCTCCTCCATTCTCCTCTTGGGATCTTGGGCACAAAGGCACACGGCGCCGGGCGTGAGATTAAGCCACCAGGTCCGGGACTCAGACCGCAGTCTACTACATGGGAGTCCAGCGACATAGCCATTACACTAACTGCTGGTCCTGGTTCTTAGAGACTTTTAGAGAAGGCATTTGAGAAACTTTTAAATCTGAGTTCTTAACAAAGGGCTTTCCAGTCAAACCTTGGCTTCCCAGAGGCCGTGTTTTACTGCTAGTACTCTGAGCTTCTTTGATCTTTGTCTTGAGGCCATATATTACTTTGAAAATGCTTCCCTAGCTAGAAAGACTACCTAGCCCTGTACATTTTCTCCAAATTCTAACTGACACTGAAAAGTTTCTTCTTTAAGTCTTCTATCTCTTCCCAAATGTTACCATGAGCCACAAACAGGAAATCTTTTTAGCTAGATCATTGAGTTCATTTGCTACAATTTCTTACATTTTTTCATGTTACCCGTTAACGATGGTGTCATCTAGCTTTTTCCTACCATAGTAAGGGTCACTCAAATCCCTTCTTTCAATAAAATTTGTTCTCATTATCCTCCAAAACTATCCCTTGTTGTGGCTCATCAGGTTTCTTAGGACTGGATGATAAAAAATCCAGTACACGGGATTTAGGTTTTTGATTGCCATCTCATTATTGTTACTAAATCTGTTCCAGTTTTTTATTGTTGCAAACAAAACAAACTGGGACCCTCCCTCTTTTTCTGTGCAATCACAGTAAAACAGTATAAGAAAAATTATTGACAAAAATGCGGGTGAATGTCAACTTTTAAAATAAAAGATGCCAAGAAATTGGGATTCCTTTTCATTTTAATAGGTATAACAGTTCTCTAGGAAGGGATAGATGCATAAAAGTCTGAGGAAACAGGATTATTACAGATAGCTGAGTTAGAGAGGAAAGTGGAAAGGGGAAGATTTCCTAAGCCATTCACAGTAGGTATATAAGACCCCCAGAAGGCACAGGCCTCTTCCATCAGGTGACACACAGCAGTCCATTCTCCTCTGTCTTGAACTCAGCTTTCTGTGGATATTTATTTATTTATTTATGTATTTATTTATTTGAGAGATTTTTGCTATAGTGCATATGTGCTCCCCAGTCAGAGACAGAGATAGAGAAAGTGAGAAATAACCCCCCAGGGAATGGTCACGCTGCAATCCTTTCTCCTCCATTATCCTCTCAGGTGTTTGGGCATAGATGTACCTGCACCCTGTGTGTTTTAAGCTGCTGGATCTGGGATTTGAACCATGGGAGTCCAGCGACATAACCATTACACCATCTCCCAGTCCCTTCTGTTGATATTTATGCAAACTGTTAATCTATCTAAAATTGTCTATCATCAATTCTCCCATTATACATGCCTACTTAAAATTTATGAATGGAAAATATTGTTGTAATTAGTTGTATAATTACAGGAAAAATCATTTTAAATCTCTTGAAATCTTAATCTCTCTGAGAAAAAATATTTTAGAAACTGATAGAATAAAAAAATAGAAAACAAATATGCTGAAAAAAATAATAAACAGAAAGAACCAAATTTGGGGCCTGCTTCATACCACAGTGGCTAAGCACTGCAACTTGGGATTCAGATCCCATAATCTACTGTGGTTTGAATCCCAGCCCTGGAGGCTTGAGAACATGTCAAGGGCATGTGTACTCACATGCACACACACACACACACACACACACACACAAACACATATGTATGTGTGTGCTCAAGATCCTAAAAGATGGAAAAATGAAGGAAAAGAGTTTACCATGTGACCATACCCTATTGGAAGGTTATCTCTGTTTCTTTTCTCACTGTCTTTCACAAACATATACACATACTTACACACACACACATGAGTTTATGCAGCCTCTACCATAAAAAAAAAAAAAAAAACTGTGTCGTGTGAAAAGTCATGAAACAGTTTTAATTTTTTTTTTTTGGAGAGTTTTTTTTGTTGTTGTTGTTGTTTTTGTTTGTTTTTTTATTTTTGCTATAGGGTGCATACACTCGCCAGACAGACAGAGACAGACAGAGAGACAGAAAGCGAGAAATCATCCCCTAGGGGGGATGGCCATGCCGCAATCCCTTTTCCTCCATTCTCCTCTTGAGATCTTGGGCACGCATGCACACGTGCCTGACGTGAGTTTAAGCTGCCGGGTCCGGGACTTGAACCGCAGTCAACTACGTGGGAGTCCAGCGACATAGCCATTACACTAACTGCTGGTTCTGAAACATTTTTGAATAGAAAAATATGTCATGACTTTTCTGATGACCCAATAATAATAAAATGTGGTAAAAACTAACAGTTGAACAAAAGGAGTAATTCTTGATATTATACTAAACAGAGAAATTCAATAAAATACACAGTAGGAAAAAAAAAGTTGAATTTTAAATTCAAAAATCACTAAAGACTAAAAAGACCAGATTAAGTACATGATTTAATGGCAGAAATGAGATTCACTGGGCTAAGAATTAAATATATTTAGGTAAAATAGAAGTAGTACGTGAAGAAGTAAAGCACAGAATGTAGACACCAGAGACTATATGGTAGAGGATGTATGGTGGTAGGTACATGGGTTGTTGGAAAGTGCCCATAGAAAAAGCATTGAACAGACACAATAATAGAAGGTACTTTTTTTGAAAATGATGAGATTATCACTTACCTTATGCATACCTAAAAAACTAGATTATACACTGTATAGATACACAAAATTAAATGTAAATAAAAAATGAAAAGAAAAGGATTAAAAATTAAGGGCATTAGTGGTTTGTTTTGTTTTGTTTTTGAGAAAAATTTTTGCTATAGTGTGTGTGAACTCACTGGAGATATAGAGAAACAGAAATTGAGAAATCACCAAAAGACAGAAAGCATCCTGGGGGTATGGCCACGCCACAATCCCTTCTTCTCTATTTTCCGCTCCAGATTTTAGGCACAGATATACACTTGTCTGGCATGAGTTTCAAGTCACTGGGTCTGGGACTTGAACTGTGATCATCTTCATGGGAGTCCAACACCTTAACTACTATGCTATCTGCTGGTTCCAAGGCATTAGTATTCTGAAAGAAAAAAAAAAAGGATCAAGTGAAGCATTTTGCTTTAGTTTGTATTTTTATTTGGTTAGGGGTTAACTATGAAAGATTGCAGAATGAAAACAGAAGGTCTCAGTGGAGAATTAAATGATGCAAATATGTTTAGCTTCTTCTGGGTTGGAGTACTCAAGTGAGGATACAGTAATGTAAAACAATAATTTACCCCTTGAATTCTTTCAAAGAAACGAACATATTTAATGAACTTGAAGTGGTTCCAGGCAATTTGGAACACGGTTCTATTTTATCCTACTTAAAATTAGAATTCTAACTTTTTTTCTTTTTTGAGAGGTTTTTGCTATGCCATGCATGTGCTCAACTGAGAGACAGAGATAGAAAGTGACCAGGGTGGATTGCCATGCCATAATCCCTTCTCCTCTGGCTTATCCTTCAATTTCCTCTTAGGATTTTGGTCACACATGTAC
The DNA here is from genome assembly GCF_000334495.1 of Tupaia belangeri chinensis. Taxonomy (NCBI): domain Eukaryota; kingdom Metazoa; phylum Chordata; class Mammalia; order Scandentia; family Tupaiidae; genus Tupaia; species Tupaia belangeri. Next base: position 900,781 of record NW_006160111.1, on the reverse strand, counting down.
ACATGCCCAGCATGTTTCAAGCCACCAGGTCTGGGACTAGAAGCACAGTTGACCACATGGGAGTCCAGCAACTTAACCACTATGCTACCTGCTGGCCCCAGAATTCTAACACTTAAAAAAATTCTTTCTACCTTTCTGGAGTCTTGTAAATAATTTGAAAATACAGTAATACATGGTATATATGTAGAAATTACCAACACATTTCCAAAATCACTACAGGAACAGGAGAAAGGGCACAGAGCAAAGCTTTACATGTTCTTGTTTGCTAAGTATAGTAATGCTCAATGCTCTTTAGTTAAACCTGTGTGAATCCCATAGGATGAAGTATTTCTCTTCAAGTTCCCAGTAGGACACCCAGCTATTATTACCCAACAGGATATTAGAAATGCAGAATTAGTGAGGCAATGGTTTAGACAGAAGATGTAGATTTGAAAGATATTTCCATAAAGTTGAAAGCTGACATACTGGGAGAAATCGTTGCCACAGAATATAAAAGAAAAGAGCTTGTCAAAACGAAGTGGGAAGTGCTTATATTAGAGGCATGAAGG
>NW_006160111.1:857249-900221 GCF_000334495.1 Tupaia belangeri chinensis | reverse complement strand
TATACTTGGGATATTAAGAATAAAAAGTGACTGCAAGAAAATGTGATTTTTAAAAAAAGACTTATAAATCCTAACTTAATATAAAAATATATATAACCAACATTAGTACTCATATCACCTAGCTTATTATTATTAATTATTCTTGTATATATTTTATACTATTAATCTTTATTAATATGGCTGTGGGGATAGCAGGTGGCATAGTGGTTAAGGCACTGGAAACTCCCCCATGGCCAGCCATGGTTCGTGTCCTGGGCCTGGTGGCTTGCTTTTCACTTTCCCTCTCTCTCTCTCTCTCTGTGTCTCTCTCTAGTCAAGTTAAAATAATGAATAAATAAATAAAATTAAATAAATAATTATTTTAAAATGTGGCTCAGAAATAGAAATGTTGCCAAACAGGCAATTTTATAGTAAAGGTAATCTACTCAGTATTGTTACTATTTATTTATTTAAATATTCGTTATGTTGTAGATTATCCACATTGAAAACGTAGTTAACATTTAGTTTTTTTTTTTTTGAGAGATTTTCACTGTAGGGCGCGTGCGCTCGCCAGACAGACAGAGAGAGACATAGAGACAGAAAGCGAGAAATCACCCCCCAGGGGGGATGGTCATGCCGCAATCCCTTCTCCTCCATTCTCCTCTCGGGATCTTGGGCACGCACGCACACGCGCCCGGCGTGAGTTTTAAGCCACCGGGTCCGGGACGTGAACCGCGGTCGACTACGTGGGAGTCCAGCGACATAGCCATTATGCTAACTGCTGGTTCCCAACATTTAGTTATTTTAATGTTGGATAATGTAGTACTCCATGTCCAATGTAAGTCATTATTCCCTTATCAATAGAATTTCAGAATTCCATACATTTTGCCAATATTTTGTTCATTTCTTGAACATTCTTTTGTGGGTATAACTAAAGGTTTAAGAATAGAAATCTTCATGATTATATGATAAGTGCATCTTCATTTTCAACTTCATCTCATAGTGTCAAATAGCTCTCCAAAGTGATTATACCAATGTTCATCTAAACTAGCAGTGCCTGAGTTCCGACTGTCTTCATTCTTCCTGACAGTGTTGCCATAAATTATGTATTTTTTAATCAATGTAGATTTCAGAATATGTATGTAAACATTATGCTTATAAAATTCCTTATGATTGTCTTCAATGAATAATTGCTACAAATATTTCTCCACTGAAAATCTATATCCTGTTTTCTTTAGGAGAATCTTAGGGAATTAAAAAAAAAATAATGTACACTCAGAGTAGAAGTATTTGCCTTCCAGAAAGTGTCTTTTTAAAAAAAAAATTGATGTGCTAAATTATCTTTTTAGAATACATATTATCATAAAAATGTATACATAAAGTTTAAACTTATCTAAATAGTCTAGTCATTGGTATTTAGGTATTAGCCCTTGTTATTCAAATGTTATTTCGAAAATCTATATAGTTGGACCTTAGAACTCTCAGGTCAAAAGTAACATTAAAAAGTGTCCTTTTTTCAAAACTAATGTAGTTACAAAAGTTTGACTGAAAACTAGAATGTATAAGTAGATTTAGTTTTTATTTCATTTACTTTTTATCTTATTTTTGTAAGAGCTATTACTGATCTCATAAGTTAGGTAACGGGAACTATGATTTATAAGGAAATATAAGGGAATTCTCATTTATAAAATCTGAAAAAAATAGTGGAAAATATTCAGAAATATCACACACACACAGAATTTTTAATCATTATTTCTTTTCCTTTTTATGCTTTTTTTTCCCTTGAATTCAGTGGCAGTACAGCCTTTTTAAATTAAAAATGTAACTACCATAATCAGCATTAATCTGAAGTTGAGCTTATGATACATAACAAATTCAGCAACCATTTGTATTGAAGTATGTTAACAACTTTGAAATATTAAAACACATCTCATAACTTTCTTTAAAGTGCATTTTACCTCCTTCACACAATTTTTTATTCCCATGCAATTCTGTAGAAAAAATTTTTACATAACAGTATATATTGAGCAAGTGGTCCTCTGAGAACTATTTTATAAAACTGTACATATAAATGATTTAGCTGTAAAGATGATGTTTCCATAATTACTATGTCTAAAAGAAACAAGGGACATTGTATTGTATCAGAGGCTTTTTGTGTACCAGTTGATATGATCATATGGTTTATATTTATTCTGTTAATATGATGTATTGCTTGGGGACCAGCAGGTGGCATGGTGGTTAAGGTGCTGGACACTCCCACATGGCAGAACAAGGTTCAAGTCCTGGACCTTGTGGCTTGCTTTATTTCCCCCCTCTCTCACTCTGTGTCTCTCTATGTCAAATTAAAATGAATAAATAAAATTAAGTAATAATTTAAAAAAAGAAATGTTTAAAAACAAATATGATGTATTGCTTTTGTTGTTTTGTGCATCTGGAACCACCTTTATATCATGGAATAAAGCATACCTGGTTTTTGTGTATTAAGGAAAAAAGAAGAAGAAGAAGCATTCGTGTGCCACAAATGCCATCTTTAAGCTTGTTTTTTCTTTGCTTCCATGACAGAGAAAGACAAGCCCTATTGACAGAGTTTCACATTGTTATCTCCTTCTCATTCTGCCTTTAAGTCAATTGAGATCAAGGGCACAAGTCAACCTGGGAACCGTACCTTGATCTCCCATATGTTCCCAGAACTTTAGAACATTGTGTTATTGCTGTGCTACTATTGGCTGGACCCAAATGCTATTATTTTTAAGATAGCATTTATCTATTATGAACCTCAGTGTTTTATTTGGTCTTCATAATTTTCAGCAATTACTGAGAAAACAATTATGCGATAATTATTCTGTAGTACATTCCAAATGTCATGTCTCTGTTACCATCATAAAATATATGAGGTCTTCAAAAGCTCATGGGAACTGTGTATTATAGATTTTAACATCTTTTTATATCAAAATAAATTTGTATTTTAATTCCATTTTTCCATATACTTTCAAAAACTACACTGATAGTCTCTTTTAGGTAGAAGATTTTATAGGAATTTGTTCTCATTTTCACTTTGAAGAAAGTCTGAGAAAATAACTGCATCATCTAACCAAGGCTGAATTATTTATGTCAATACAGAGAAAGTAAATAGGAAAATTTAGGCTAAGCTTAAGATGGCAAATCTGGGTAATAGCGAATGCTTCGTAAGGCAAATAATTGGACTCCATTATTCCTTTTAGCATCAAATTTTCTAAATAGACATTCTCAGGTTTATTCAGAGGTCAGATATTATATTTTAGAAATAGTGTCATTTAGAATTATTTATACATTTACTCTATGCATTAGTGAGCATTTTTGAGAGCTGGCCGTGATTACATTTGAAATAAATTTTCTCTTACCCATAAATTATTTGTAATCTGTACTAAAAGAAAGAGAAGACATTCTGCTTTTAGAAGTTTGAAACATTTTATAGCTTAAAATGCAATAGGCATGGCCATTTAACAAATATCATTTGATTTTCAGAGTGACTTGAATTTAAATGACGAATGATTAGGGACAAATGATTTTTAAAGTTTGTTTCATTCTCCCATGACAAAATAGAGAGAGAGAGAAAGAGAGTGACAGAGGCACTCCTAATGAAGTCTTTGCACTGTGATCCACCCCCAGTCTCAGTCTGAGGATGGCTGAACATGTGTGCACCTGGTGGGGTCAAGAAGGTCCTGGGATGAGATCTCAGGACCTTCCCATGTGGGGTCAGTTGCATTACTAATGCATCAACTCCTGACCCTGTAAGTTTTTAAAAACCATGGAAAGAAAACATATTTTCATATTTTATAGCTTAACTTTCATTAAGAAATCTTGCTTGTGTCAATATCAACAAAAAACACCATGATAGGTATCTTCATTAATGTATAGTATACTAAATTTATCTGTGAAGTTATGAAATGAATAAATGAAACAAGTTTGATTTTAAATCCTTTCAATTACTCATTGAGATCAATATAAAATTCTTCAACATCTGGGTCTCTAGGAGTCTGAAAGAAGGCAAACATGATCAGGAAACATTTTACATTCCGCTAAATACTGAAGTCTAAATCTTAACTTAAACCTCTGTACAGAGGTAGAGACAGAGAGACTAAATATGAATGATAATAAAGAGAGAACTGAAAAGTTGAAAGCATAGGTAATATATAAAGTTCAGTTACTCAAACAGTTGCATGCATCGGTAAAGCAGACTTGCCTTATCATGTCCACTATAGTTAGGAAAAGATGGAGGTCAAAACAACACAGTCCCTGAATCCCATGACATTTCATTAATTGGTGAATATCCTAACAGAATCTTGGGACAGCTTGCCACCCTGCAGTGCCCCTATCTCCTTAAGCTGATTCAGAATGGCTCAGTATTTCTTTCTGAATCAGCCCTCTGGTTCCAGGGAACAGAAAAAGTATGCTTTTCTCTCAGACTGCCAACTAATGGATCCTACCACTTAATAAATGCTACCCTGATGAATATCAGGCTCTCAAATATTTGATTGCTAAATTTTCTTCCTTTATATAAAACAATATGAAGAAGTATAAATACTATATATTTTCTACTCTCCTTTGAAGACTAAAAAGAAGTCTCAGTTGAAGTTTCCTTCTTAGTATTTTCCTGTTCATGAATATTTAAGTCTTTTTCATTTTCGTTGGTTATTTTAGAGGCTTTTGCCTTAGAGCACGTGTGCTAGCCAGAGAGACAGAGACAGTGAGAAGGAAAGTGAGAAATCACTTCCCTCAGGGGTTGGCCACACTGCAATTCCTTCTCCTCTGTACTCCTCCCAGGATCTCGGAGATGCATGCACATGTGCCTTGCGTGATTTTGAAGCCACTTGGCCCAGGACTTGAATCACGGTCAGCCATGTGGGAGTCCAGCAATGGAACTGCTATGCCATCTGCAGGCCCAGTTCCTTTTCCAATTTTGACTATCAAAATAATTCTGTTGGGATCAACAGATGGCATAAGGGTTATGTTGCTGGACTCCCACGTAGTTGTAAGCAGTTTGAATCCCAAACCTGGTGACTTGAAACTCACACTAGATGCAAGTGCCTGCATGTCCAACATTCCAAGAGGAGAACGGAGGAGAGGTATGGCAGTGTGGCCATGCCCCAGGGGGTCATTTCTTACTTCTGTTTCTCTGTCTCTATCCTTCTGGCCAGCACACACACCCTATAGCAAAAAAAAATCACTCTAAAAACCTTTTTAAAAAATAAAAATAATACTGCTAGTAACATTCATGTAGAAATCTTTGTATGAATATATAACTTTATTTATGTTGGGTAAATACATAGCAGTGGAATATTTAAATTACATGTTAGTTGTATGTTCAACACTTTTAAGAAAGTGACAATTTCCAAAAAGATTCTACTATTTTAGATTCCTTCCAGAAGGGTATGAAAGTCCAGGTACTTCCTTGTTAATACTCTGTCTTTTTAATTTTAAAGACTTTAATAAATATGTAATTATAATTGTGGTTTTAGCTTGAATTTCTCTTCCGTTTCTCCATCTAGTCAGGATTCTGGGCACACACACACACACACACACACACACACACACGTGATTTAAAAGCCTCTTAGACTGGGTTTTGAACTGCATTCAGCCAGGTGTTAATCTGTCTCCCTTATCATTAGGTAACAGTGTATGTCCTATATATTTTATGCTTTCTTCTCTGTTCAAATATGCCCATTTGTTTCATTGTTTTATTATGGATTTTTGAGAATTTATTACACGTCCTGGATAGAAGTTGATTGTTAGATATATTCTAGATTTCTCAGTTTGTGATTCATGTTTTCATGCTCTTAGTGTCTTTAGAAGAGACAAAATTCTTAATGTATTTTTAGTTTTTTTGTCATAGGGAATGTGTGCTTGCTGGAGAGACACAGAAAGAGACAGAGTGAGGAACAATGAGAAATCACCTCCCTCTCATGGGGGAGTGCCATGCTGCAATTCCTTCTCCATTTTCCTCTCACGATTTTGGGCACACATGCGTATGATCCCAGAGTGATTTTCAAGCCACCATGTCCTGCATTTGAGCCATGGTTCGCCTTGTGGGAGTCCAGTACCTTAACTACCACACAACCTGCTCATCCCCCAAATCTTTCATTTTAATTATCTACTTCATTTTTTTTTCCTTTTAAGAATTATGCTTTGGGGGATGTAATTAAATTTTTGCCAAGGTCAAAATTTTTTTTCATTTTTTTTCTTTAGAGAGAGGTTTTTTTTTTTTGGAGAGATTTTCACTGTAGGGCGCGTGCGCTCGCCAGACAGACAGAGAGAGACATAGAGACAGAAAGCGAGAAATCACCCCCCAGGGGGGATGGTCACGCCGCAATCCCTTCTCCTCCATTCTCCTCTCGGGATCTTGGGCACGCATGCACACGCGCCCGGCGTGAGTTTTAAGCCACCGGGTCCGGGACACGAACCGCGGTCGACTACGTGGGAGTCCAGCGACATAGCCATTACGCTAACTGCTGGTTCCCAGAGAGAGGTTTTTGTGAGCTCTTGCCAGAAAAACAGAAAGAGACAGAAAGAGAAATCACACCCTCCATCCCCAAGGGGGTGGTGGTGGTCATGCAGCAATCCCTTTCCTCCAGCTTCCTCTTGGGATTTTGGGGCATGCATGCATATGTACCCATTGTGAGTTTTAAGCCTGTGGGTCCAGGAATCAAACCATAGTGGACTATGTGTGAGTCCAGTGATATAACCATTATGTCATCTGCTGGTCCTTCTTATGTTTTTTTAAACAAGTTTTTGTATTAGTTATAGGCTTTACATTTATGAATATGACCCACTCTTATATAAATTTTTATAACATGCTTGAGTTGACTGTTTTTTTGTGATTTCTGTATGTACCTATTCATTCCAGAACCAGTTGTTAAAGAAGAGGCTATTCTTTACTGAATTCCTTTTATACCTTTGTCACAAATCAGTTTCTTATATATGCATAGATATTTTCTAGACTCTCTGGACTGTCCTATTAATTTGTTTATCTAGATTGCCAATGTCAAATTATATTGATTATTGTATTATAACAACTTTATAATATTTAAAATAATGTAATACATGTCCTCTAACTTTGTTCTTCATTTGAAAACTGTTTTGGATATTGTAGGTCTGTGTTTTTGTAGAAATTTTAACATCAGCTGACTGTGTTCTACAGAAAAACAAGACTTCTGAGATTTTTATTGGCATTTTTTAAAATTTATGTTGGGTCATCAGAAAGGTTATGATATATTTTTTCTATGCAAAAATGCATCATGACATTTCTGATGTCACAATACATCTGGGGTCAGCAGGTTGCATATTGGTTAGGGTACTGGTCAGCTGTGGTTTGAGTCCCAGACCCAGCAGTTTGAAACTCACACTGGATATGTGTGCATGCATGTTTAAAATCCCAAGAGGAGAACAGAGGAGAAGGGGTTATGGTTTGGATATACCCCCTAGACAGTGGTTTCTCACTTTCTGTCTCTCTCTTTCTCTCTGGCAAATGCATGAACCCTGTGGCAAAAACTCTCAAAAAATAAAATTTATTCCTCAGTTTCAAAAGAACTGACATAACCATATTATGAACACAATGTATCTCTACATTAATTTAAGGTCTCACAATCAGAATTTGCAAATGTATATTTATTTTCCCCTACGTCTAAGCTTTGTAATGTATATATTACAAACTTCACTTTAATTGGACACCATTAACTGGTTTGTCTTCTCTTATACTTATATTTCCATTTTTTCCAAGTTATACAATTTCAAATATTTATTAGTTATATGGCACTTTTTTTCTTTGCATTGCCCATACATTCATTTACTTATTTTAATTTTAAACTACCAATTTATTTTAATAGGAAAGTTTATAAGCTATATGATCATCAGATATAAATATACAACATAAATTTTAGTGACATTCTATAGTTTTACTATTTGTTTTCTGTTATGTTCGTCACCTATGTTTCATTTTAATTGTTTTGTAGTCCTTAAGAGTTTAGAAGGTAACCCATGTTTAACTAATTTAATGTGTGTGTTACTAATTCTATTATCATAGAATATAACTTTCACTTCAAACAACTTTTCAAATGCCCAGTAATTTAAGTATTTTTAAAGATCATTTTATTTATTTATTTGTTTGTTTATTTTCATTTGACCAGAGAGGGACAGAATGAGAGAGAGAGAGAAAGGGAAAGTGAGAAAGCAAGCCGCCAGGTCCAGAACTCAGATCGCAGTTGGCCATGTGGGAGTTAGTACCCTGAGTCACCATGCCACATGCTGGCCTCAATTTTAAGTTTTATCAATGTTAATTATCTAGTATTATCATCATAAGATGTAAGAGGCAATAGTAGTTTCCATATTAAAATATTTTTCTCAGTCTATCAGGCAATTACATTTACCATATGAGGTTATTTTGTTATTCATGTTAAACTGAGTTTGTTTTATTTACTATTTATAAAAGAACATATAGGACATTTTTGAATATGTCGTTCACCTTAATATTCTAGTATATTTCTCTTAAGAAGGGAGTCCTCAATACATTAGAGAACTTTCTTCAGATGATCATCCTTTCGATATTTTCAGAAACATTACTTTGTATATTAGTATAAATTAGCCAGAGGTGATGATTTAAATATATCAATTTTGAAACTAAAATACGTGAAATAAAATAATCACAAAAGAAGAAAAATATAAATACAAATTAGTGTCATATGCAAATTATTCTAGGATATGTTTTATATCGATTAAGGAAGAAAAATACACGTCTACAGATCCAAAGTGGTGTTATTATTAACATTAGCATTTAAAAGATAGAAAGATCGGTGTATTTATTAAATAGGCTTATGCAATATTTTTGTTCTTTTTGTAAAAAAAATTGCTCTGGGATGTTTGCATTCATCAGAGAAGGCTAAATAGAGAGAGAGACAGAGAGAAAGTGAGAAAACACACTCCAAGGGGGCATGACTACACCACAGTCTCTTCTCCACTCTCCTCTTATGAATTTGAGCATGCACTCATGCATACCCTGTGTGTTTTTCATGTTCTGTGACTCCAACAGAGCAGTGGGCTCTGTGAGATCTAGCTGCCTTGGCCACTATGTCAACTGGCTGGCCCTGTTTTAACAAAGCTATAATCGTCTACGGACCTGATGTGATAGGTCTGTCATTTCATTATACATGTCAAGAATATAAAAATCAATGAAAATTATACATAAGTGAAACCACTGTTACGACACCCAAAGTGATATTACAAAAGATATGTTTGTTCTACATAACTTTATGGGAGTGTGCTGTAATGAAGAACTCTCTCAGCATCCATCTTTGTATATGTGACCCCAGGCACTTCGCAAAACTCATTGCATTGAATAATGTATAAATGAATTTCACAGCTTTAAAGCCTTCTTGGAATTCTTACTATATACACATGGAATATTATTACTTTAAAATTTAGACTCAGTTTCTGGAAGCAAAGTATACAGTACGGTATAATTTCCTTATATAAATTATTTGATATCTCTTTATGCAACACCCAACTCCATTGTCATATGGCCTTTGGTCATAACATTGCAGTTGTATGAGGAAAGAAATAATGAAAAGATTAGTTTCTGAAAATACTATACACCATAATCAGAAGGTGGTCTTTATAACTCATGTATTAATAATGAAATATTTACACTGAATTGCTTATCTTACCATTCTTTGCAGCTGTGAGTTTATCTTCAGGACACTCTGTGAGAATCATTTTTAATTTTATTAATAATGTACAGAGTTTTTGTTTGTTTGCTTATTGTTATTATTATTATTTTCATTCTGGAAGTTTGCCAAGAAAAGCAAATGGACAAGCAACAGGAGAATGTTGTCAACACAGTATCCCAGCAGAGAGACTAATACCTTTGAGCCAGTGCCAACTGTGCTGCCATGAAAACATTGGTATTATGATGGATGAGAATGAATAAAAGTTACTGACAGGTCTATTTTAAAGGTCAGTTTGAAACTTTGACGTGCAGTTATATCTTAGATGATTTAAGTTATTGTAGGAAAGCAACAATGATATTTAACTTTTCTTCTTTAATGTTTTGACCCTTTGTATTGAGCTCAACTAATTCAGTTCAGTTGACTAAATGAGATATGCTTATTTTGAGTTAATACTGTACAAAGTTTTCAATTCTTTTTTTTTTTTTGAGAGAGATTTTTGCTATAGGATGTGTGTCCTCACAGTAGAGACAGAGAGATACAGAGAGACAGAAAGTGATAAATAATCCCCTGGTGGGATGGCCTTGCTACAAGCCCTTCACCTTTCTCCCTTTGATAATTTAGAATAGCTCCAAATAAGTATTTGCTGCTTCAATATATTAATTAATATATTAAGACTTCTCAGAGATTGTTATAACAAATTTTTATATGAAGTGATTTTTAGACTTGATAAATTCTAAGATTCTTGTGATGCTTCAGTTATCTTTTTAAAGATATATCTCCAGTGTATTTCTTTATATTGTATAGATATTTGGCAAAAGTATGTGACATTGTAAACTGAATTGGTCTTAGAGAATTACCTTGGCAAATGAAGTGCAATCAAGAAACTTGACCTATTATAAGTATTCACCATATGTAGGATATTTATGTTGTTATAAAATATTTAATAGTAATTCATCTGGTACATCTGTAAAAGGTTTTCTTCTGGGAGTGGGTGTGCAGTTTAAACAGATTCTAATTAACTTAAAAAAAATCTATTAAGTCTTTAGTTCATCTGTTTTAGAATAAGGGGGTCAATAAAGAGTCAAGATTTTAAATTCAAATTAAATTAACTTCTCTGTGAAAAGATTTCTATTCAAAACCTCCTACAAGATGTGACAAGCTTAACCTTCCTTGAATTATTCTCCTACTGCTTGATACCTGTTTAAGGATTTTTTTTTTAATTTCTAATTACCTTCCGATTACTACTATACAGCTTAGGAAAGAGACACTTTTAAGAGATATTGTATGAACCATTATAGTGGCAATTCGTGTACTATATTGTGTATAAGATACCAGAACTCAAACCTCTGTTTGAATCAATTGAAATTTTTAAGTAAATTAAGTAAATGTTACTTATTTTCATAATTTTAAGAAATTACATATATCCACCTGTTATTTTTAAGAGTTTTTTTTTCCTCAGGGAGTTAGTGTGCACACTAACTCACAAGAGAGAGACAGAGACAGTGAAAGAGAAAGTAAGGAAACACCCCCAGGGGAGAATGCCCACACGGCAATCCCTTCTCCTCCATTTTCCTCTGGGGGTCATGGGCATGCATGAATATGCACCTGATATCATTTTCAGACCACTGGGTCTGGAACTCGAACTGCACTTTGCCATTTGGGAGTCCAGCGATGTAACCTCTTTGCCATCTGCTGGCCCTCCTCATATTCTTTATATATACACATAAGTATAAGATGCATAGGTGTTTGTTAATAATCAGTGTAATAATATTTAATAAAATTAGAGAGAGTACTAGTTAGCTTTAAAGAAAACATTTAAGCTATTTTTTTCATATTATGTATCAATAGAATTAAGATATATTATGAACATCTAAAGCACTTTGAAAATTTGGGTAGTTGTTTATCTGATCTTAGTATTGTGTTAGTGAGATCTTAACAAACTTTAAATCAAGGACAGTATTTAAGTTTAGCATTGATGGGCGCAGGAGTGAGAATATCTGTAGACTGTTGGATTAATTGCTCCAAGAATGCCACAGAACATTTTATAAATAAAATGACTGTTACGGCCTAGGAGTCAGTGGAGATTCATGCTACATTAGTGATAGAAAAGGAAACATTGCAGCATACTCAAACGCATACACAAGAGCTTATTTCGAAGACAAGTTTTCCAGCCTGATTAATTTTCTTGCACTAGATTCTCTAGAAAAGATATTCTGAGACAAGACTTACTTGCTATGACTTTTTTGCGAAGTGAGATTCCAGGGAGGTGGGAATGAAAGTGTGATGGAAATAAGGCAGAGGAGGAGAGAGGGAAAATGTAGGAAGGCAGGACATTGCATGACAGAAATGGCTTTAGTTCCTGACCAGAACAATTTATGGTTTATTCTGGGAGGACAACTTCAGAAATACTATATGAACTACTGAGTCTACTGAATTCCTATGATATTTCTGAAAAAAAAAAAAAAAGATTTAAAAAAATTATCAGTTTGGGTAGAACTAAAAGTAATACAAGGCTTTAATGTCATCTCAGAAAAATCGGGGTGTTTCAAAACAGAGCAATAAAATTAGGCAAAACCAATGACTGCAGCTGATTGAGTGATTTGACACTATTATAGCCAGCATGTCCGTGATTCGTTTCCTCATGCATGCTGCCTCCTCATGCATGCTGGTTCCTTGAAAGGTGATTCAGTACAAGGTGTTAAGTCCATGTTTATAACAGGAAAACGAACAGGAGGAGAAATCCATGTCATTTTTCCTTCTACCAATAAAAGAAAGGGTTAAGCAGAAACCTTAGTAGGTGTCTAATTATGTCACCATAGAATGTAACTACCCTAAGGTGAGAGAGTCGGAAGGTGGAACATAAATACTTTCTTAAATCAGCGTGGTAAAAAAAAAAGTAAGAATAAACACCAGATACCCAGATGACAGTATATTTCACAAATATAAATTGATTTATATAATTTACTGTAATATATCTTTGAAAGATAAACAAATACTCATGCTTAATCATGTGTTTAAGTACAAAGCTGTGTATTTTAAAACACTCATCAACTTTTAAATTTAGACAACATAGAAACATGGGAACAAAGCAAATTATTAAGAATATTATTAATGGACTCTAGACTAAACACTCTCCAAGGGCTTTCACATTATCTAAAGACTACAGGCATAAATCACTAGATTGTACAATCCTAAATTACTAGACTTATTTAATAAGCCTTAGATCAATAAAAGAACGTAAATGTTAAGGCTCCAATGGAAACAACAAGGATCAGTTTAAACTCTATATTCTTCTGCTATTTTCCCTAAGAGCCTTGAGGGGCAGAACACTTTAACTGTAGTAGTAAGCATCAATTCTCTATTTTAACAGCAAATTACCCTTCCGAAGAAACAATAGCTTCAAGAGAGATTGAATCAAATAACTCAATTGGCTGGCATGGATCACTTGCTCACAAATACCTTTCAAAATCACATGTTTTAGCTCCCCCTTCCCCAGACTGACTGTTTCTAATGGGTACGCATGTGCCTATAAATGATTTAAATGCCCTATAAAAGTTAAGCAATAAAAGGCAACTTAGTAAAATAAAGCTATAACTTCTCTTAGAATATCCTTTACACAGAAATAAACTAGCATTCTGTATCTGTTTTTTTCTCTTTTTTTTTAGGTTTTTGCCATAGAGCATATGAGCTCACTGGAGAGGAGAGAGACAGAGAGAAAGAAAGAGAAAAAGAGAAAGATGAGAAATTACACCACAGGTTGATGGCCAAGCCTCTATCCCTTATCTTCCCTTCCCGTCTCGGCATTTTGGGTACTCACACACATCATTTTCAAGTCTGTTATGATTTTCAACTCACCAGGTCAAACCCCAGACCTGGTGGCCATTTGAGAATCCAGCTGCCTTCACCACCACACCACCTGCTGGCCCCTATCTATTCTTTTTTCATTATAAAATATTTAAAAATAATTGTCAGTGTTTAAAGAACTTTATCCTCTCATTTTATGTGAAATGTATAATAAATAGAGTAGCTACAGCAATTTTTGATTGTCAGGAGTTTTAGAGAAAATGTAGAAAACAATTCATTAAAGAAAAACAATTTTAGGCACCTTTTGTTAAAATGATATCATCACGAGTTGGGACCAGCAGATGGTGTGATGGTTACGTTATTGGACTCCCATGTAGTCAACTGCGGTTTGAGTCAGGGACTCAGCAGCTTAAACCTCATATGGGGATGTGTGCATGCATGCCCAAGATCCAGAGAGGAGAATAGGGAGAAGAGGTTGTGGGGATGATTTGTCGCTTTCTGTCTCCGTCCTTCTCTGTCTCTCTGGTGAGTGCATGCACTCTATAGAAAAACTCTCTCAAAAAAATTTATATTGTCATGTGTTAAGAGAGTAGTTTCTAAAATAAGCACACTTCTGAAAAAAGGCAAAAGTTATACATCCAAAAACTAAATGATGAAGATTAGTAAGTGGTTCATTTTATAGTGTATGTGACCTACGTGCCTTAGTATCTACTTATTTATTGCTAGTCCTGAGAATTTAGATGAAGCTTGTTTCAAACAAAACATCTAATATAAGATTAAAACATGTTTTTTCTAATTATTTTTACATGTGCTTTACTTCTGGTGGATGTATTTTCTATTTCCTACAAAATGAATGCAAACAAATTGTTGGACTTCTCATTAATTTATAGATCAGAATTTCACTATACTTTTTGTTTTCTTTCTCTTCTGAGATTTTTGTTATAAGGCACATTTGCTTGCCAAAGAGATAGAGAAAAAAAAAGCGAGAAACCATCCCCCCACCCCAGAGGGGATGGCAACACCACAGTACCTTCTATTCCATTCTCCTCTCAGGATTTTGGGCATGCACTCACACATGCCCAGTGTGTTACAAGCTGCCAGGTCCAGGATTTGAGCTGTGGGAGTCTTTTATATTTATATTCTTTTTATTCTTTTATAGTCCTTTATATTCTTTTATATTTGAACCATGTGGGAGTCTACCACCTTAACCACTATGCCACCTGCTGGCCCCATGCTTTCTTTAGACATATCTGAATTATATACAGTACATATTCATCTGTAGAAAGGAATGTTGCCTTAAATTAAGAATATCTGGGAATTTTTCTACTGCAGATGATTTTCTAAGATGAAATTTCTTTTTTGGAATAGATGTTTAAAAATTTTATTTTCGAATGCAGTAAGAATCTGTGTCTCTATTTTACCACTGTAAGTCTGAAGAGTAATGTGAAATTTTTAGTTGGTATTTTAATGATCCTGTGATATGATGAAGTCCACAAAGAAAAAATGAAAACTAGGTCATGCATATAATTTTTAAATAAATATTATTTAATATTGAATATTGGAATGTCTCACGTATACACAGAACATTTCGTTTCTGTATGTGCTCACACATGGAGTTACTAATTTTAGTATTAGAATGTGGAAAGGCATGGAACAAAGTGTTTGTATTTATGACACGACTTTTTGTGTAGGGCTGAGGAGGACTGTAGTAGTTCCTGGCAATCCCTTGCCATGCATCCTAGGCCACAAGACAAGGAAATTTGATGCATCTGTACCTCTGTTCAGATGTAGCATTTCTCTTGGTGTTTTAAAATTATTAATTTATTTTTTAAAACATTTTTATTGGTATATACCAATTGTACATATTTGTGGAAATACAATGTGATTTTATGGTGCAAGAATGCAATCTGTAATGATTCACACAGAATAATTGATGTACCTATATCTCAACCTTCTGTCATTACTTGTGTTCGGAACATTAAAAATTCTCCGTTTTACTTAGACATACTCAGCTCGTTTTTCCTATATGTGTTCTTCCCATTGCATTTTGTAAGAGCAGAGGCTAGTCCTCCTACCTGCAATTTTTTTCTGTCAATATCTCTCTGTTCTACTCCCCATCCTTATGAGCCTCTAGTAGTATGACAAATCTTTTAAAGACATCATAATGTAGAATAAAACTTCAGTCTATACTTAACTAGTTAAAATAAAATAAAATAAATCAGGTTCTATATTACCTTAAAGTGCAAAGAAAAATTCTCTTTTGAAATTTGACTTTCATTATTTCTAGCTTTTTCAAGACAAAAGAGTAAATAGTCACTGGATTGTTCAGTACCGTTCGGTGACTAGTCATGTGTTCACAAAGGATTGAATAAAAAAAAGCATTTCTGCCTTTACCTGTCATCTTTCCATCTAACTCTGAAATAAAACATTATAATCTTTTGGGAAATTAATGAGAAAAATTCTTAATTTTTAGTTGAACTGTTGATATACACTTCTTGTAAATTATCCTTGAATATTAATGATCATGACAATGTTATAAATATAAGGGAAAATGAAATACATGTATCTGCATAATGCTGAAGAGCATAAGTACAGGTAAAACAATTTCCAGCCTCAGACTCTGACTCCATTTTTTAGCTGTGTGACCTTAGACAGATTGTCTGACCTTTCTGTGCCTTTGCTTTCTTAACTGTGAAACTAGGAAAATAAATGGAACAACCTCATAGAATTTCTTAAAACCAAATGAATTAGAAATTTTGTTTGTTTGTTTGTGTTTGTTTTTTTTTTTTTTAGGGGTTTTTGCTATAGGGTGTGAGTGCTCGCCAGAAAGACAGAGAGAGACAGAGATAGAAAGCGAGAAATCACCCCCCAGAGGGATGGCCATGCCGCAATCCCTTCTCTTCCGTTCTCCTCTTGGGATGTTGGGCATGCACACACACGTGCCCAGTGTATGTTTAAGCTACAAGTCCAGGACTTAAACCACAGTTGGCTACGTAGGAGTTCAGCGACATAGCCATTACGCTAACTGCTGGTCCCAAAATCAAATGAATTAATATAGGTTAAGCATTTAGAACAATTATTGGCATCTATCATGCTGAGTCACTCAATAAATATTAGCTATTTTTTTTTTTGAGAGATTTTCACTGTAGGGCGCGTGCGCTCGCCAGACAGACAGAGACATAGAGACAGAAAGCGAGAAATCACCCCCCAGGGGGGATGGTCACGCCGCAATCCCTTCTCCTCCATTCTCCTCTCGGGATCTTGGGCACGCACGCACACGTGCCCGGCGTGAGTTTTAAGCCACCGGGTCCAGGACACGAACCGCGGTTGACTACGTGGGAGTCCAGCGACATAGCCATTACGCTAACTGCTGGTTCCCAATATTAGCTATTTTATAGACTTTATATATGGTTTGACTAAATCACTGCTTAACATTTGGTGATTGGCATCAGTGCCTTTTATTGCATTCTTTTATATTTTATATTTAAACACCTTTCACTTAAATGAATTGGAAGACTTCTTCAGAGCACTGTCCTTTAATTTCATTCTGCTTTTCTTGGCACAGCTGTTCCATATTAAATCCACCTCAACTCATTTCTTACAGCTTGTTTGTGTCAGCTTTATTGTAAATATAAAAGCAAATACTAGCTCTGAAATCTGTGACAATAACATGCTAAAATTTTTTGCTACCCATATAATCTATGTTTATATCCTTTAATATTGTTCTCAAATAAAACACAATCATAAAATGAAATTCCAGAGACTATTCTCTTAGTCTTCCAAAAATGCTTTAAACAGTTTTATACAGTACACTTTGAAAAATGTTTCTAAGGGAACTTCTACATTGAAATTATTATTATTTATTAATTTTTTTTGGAGACTGAGATTTTTGCCATAGGACGTGTGTGCTCACCAGAGAAACAGTGGGAGATAGAGACAGAAAGCCAGAAATTATCCCCCATGGGAGATGACCATACCGCAATCCCTTCTCCTCCATTCCCCTCTCGGGATCTTGGGCACGCACGCACATGCTCCCAGTGTGAGTTTTAAGCCTAGGTTCAGAAATTGAACCAAGGTCAACTATATCGGAGCCCAGCGACATAAACATTATGACATCTCCTGGACCCTACTTTGTAATTTTTGTGCTAGTTGTTGAGCCTCCATTATTTTATTTATATACTAAACTATTTAGATCATGGTTTGAACAGTTAACTTGTATTAAGGGGTCTTTAAAAAGTTCATGGAGAGTAATTATTATGAAAAGACTATGCATGTTTTTAATTTTTTATGTACAAAATAGACATGTATTTTGTCTTCCCAAGAACTGTTTGAAGACACCCCTTGCATATGCTACATTTGAGATAAAGCAAATCATTCCAAATAAAACTGACACAACTACTTCACAACCAACTTAAAGAAAATATTAAATCTCATGATGCTAGTTTTATGCTTTTGAGTACTTTGATAGTACACTGACTTTATCTATGAATTTCTATAATTTTTTCTAATTTCTTCAGTGATTTAAACATTTCACTTATGTCTTATATATAGCCTTGGATTTAAACATTTAAAAAAAATTTACAACAATAGAAAAAACATTCATAAGAAAATAAATCATGGGACCAGCAGTTAGCGTAATGGCTATGTCATTGGACTCCCATGTAGTCAACCACAGTTTGAGTCCCAGACCTGGCAGCTTAAATTTAGGCCGGGCGTGTGTGCATGCATGCCCAAGATCCCGAGAGGAGAATGGAGGAGAAGGGATTGTGGCATGGCCATCCTCCCTGGGGGGTGATTTCTCACTCTCTGTCTCTCTCTCTCTGTCTTTCTGGCAAGTGCATACGCCCTATAGCAAAAGCCTCTCCAAAAAAAAAAGAAAATAGAAATTTGATCAAAAATAAAAATAATAAAAATAATAATTAAAATACATTTACAGAAATATAATGTTTATTTATTTAATGAGACAGAATAATTAGATTATTTGTTAATGAGATGCTTTCTATAATGGTTGCCATTTCTCTAAGGAAATCAGGGGGAGATATTTTAACATAATGACGCTTTAAGAACTTAGGAAGAAATGAAATCACTTCCTATATTCTGCAAAATGGAGCAATACCATATAAATGTACAATTATCTCTGGATTATTGTGTCACACTTTTATGGAATAATCAGAAGATTATGTGGTAAATGCTCCTATGTATTAAAGTAGAACACACTGTTCATCTTAATTGCTGGCTCTACTTGAAATAAACTCTTTATTACAAAAAGAAACTTTTACAATGTTGTCTGTCTTTTGTAAAAATAATATGCACTAACAGTTTGTCTTTTAGAACTAAAGAAAACAATCTACATATGTGTGCCCCTTGTCTGTTTCTAATATCCCTCAAATAATCTATTCTACCAAATAATCTTAGATATCCTCAGTTCAAAAATTAAGATAAACTCAGTTGTGGTGGCAGAACCAGGAGGCAGTGCCAGCTGGTGGCTGAGACAGCGTGGGAGGCCTGGGCTCAGTTTCTGGCACAGCCTAAGCAAGCTGGGTATGACAGCATGCACCTGTGTTTCTAGCTAACTAGGAGGCTGGAACAGGATAAGACTAGGTCAAAAACACTTCTCTTACCTGACCCCTCCCCCCCCCATACACACTCACTCTTTCTCTCCCTTCCCACCCTTCATAAAAAACACTTCTCTTACCTGACCCCTCCCCCCCACACACACACTCACTCTTTCTCTCCCTTCCTACCCTTCATAAAAACAAAAATAACACACACACACACACACACACACATACATACATACACACACACACACACACACACACACACACACACACGAGAAGACTAAGTCAATGTTCTCCAGGTCTTAAGTTTTTGTTTTTTCTGGTTTTTTTTTTGAGAGGTTTTCACTATAGGGCGTATGCGCTTGCCAGAAAGACAGAGAGAGACAGAGAGACAGAAAGTGAGAAATCGCCCCCAGGGGGATGGCCACACCGTAATCCCTCCTCCTCCGTTCGCCTCTCGGGACCTTGGTCATGCACACACTTGCGCCCAGAGTGAGTTTAAGCCACCAGGTCCGGAACTGGAACCGCAGTCGACTACATGGGAGTCCAGCAACATAGCCATTATGCCATCCCAAGGTCTTAAGAATTTTTGTTGATTGACCCTGACTAAATGCAAGCTACACATATGAACACATACTGCACATCTCACAGCTCTCAAAGGGTCAGCAAAGAGAACTGCATATGACACAAAGAAAATCCTCCCTGTAATTCCCTCATAGTATTGCATTGCTAAGCACAGTAAAACTGGTAATGAGATATTTTGTTTTTCTCCTTTCTGCATATAAAATTGTTATTCATTTATGATTCCAGGATGATAGCCATAAACAGTATTATAAACAGCAAAAATTTCCCAGAAAATTATTAATGTGAAATATATACATGTAACTTAATTTAGTTGAGAAAATCTATCCCATTCAAAATCTTCTGATTCTCCTTTTGAAAGTATTTTTATACGATGATTGGAATTGAAAGTCGTGATCAGGCCCAACTCTGTCATTTTACAGGTGGGGAAACTGAGAGCTAGAAACAAGTGATATTTGCTCACGGCAGGGCTGGGCTGAGACCCTGGTCTTCTGCCTGTCTTGCTGCTGTTTCTTATCTGATGAGGTTCTCTGCCCACAAGCCAGGAGTCTGTTGGTTCTGGCATCAGTGTGTCTCGACTTGCTCTGTGACCTCTTGTAAATTCTTCCCTCTCTGGTTTCAAGTGCTCTGTCTGTCTTCTCCAAGAGGACACTGGAATGAGCTACTCTCTGTGGGATCTGTCACCTGAGATGCTGGTCTGAGGAAAACCACATAGGGGATGATGTCATCTTCCTATGGAAATTTACCCTGGCAGATGGTCAGAGTTTTATAATACAGACGGGAGATCAAAGCTGTTCTCTCTATGCAGAATCAGACAGATGTGGTAGAGACTGTCCCATATGTGGGGATGCTGTCTTCCAAGTTGTGCCCATGACTGCTTATTGCTGCCACCAAGGCTGGGGACACAGCCTGCGTCCTCTGGGATGATGCAGGAAGATTTTAGTCCAGATTGACAGAGGTTGGGAGCCCCCAGCACTGAAGACTCACTGTGCCCGCAGAGCCTTGTGGCACCATTCTGTGAGGGCTTCTGGAAAGGGATGACTGCATGGGCTGAGACCATTTGGTCCTGAAGTTCTTCTCTGACAAGGTTCTTTTTTTTTTTTAGTGATTTTTTTTTTTTTTTTTGGAGAGGTTTTCGCTATAGGGCACGTGCGCTCTCCAGACAGACAGAGAGAGACATAGAGACAAAAAGTGAGAAATCACCCCCCAGGAGGGATGGTCATGCCGCAATCCCTTCTCCTCCATTCTCCTCTCGGGATCTTGGGCATGCACGCACACGCTCCCGGCATAAGTTTTAAGCCACCGGGTCTGGGACGCGAACTGCAGTCGACTACATGGAAGTCCAGCGACATAGCCATTACACTAACTGCTGGTTCCCCAAGGTTCCTTTTTTATAAAGTGTTAGTATTTCTTTTTTTTTTTTTTTGAGAGGTTTTTGCCATAGGGTGCGTGCACTTGCCAGACAGACAGAAAGTGAGAAATCACCCTCCAGGGGGGATGGCCATGCTGCAATCCCTTCTCCTCCATTCTCCTCTTGGGATCTTGGGCACGCACACACACGCATCTGGCGTGAGTTCCAAGCCACTGGGTCCGGGATACGAACCGCGGTCAACTACATGGGAGTCCCAAGGTTCTTTTCTTGATGGTCAATAAGAGATGTAGTCCAACAATAGATGGACTGAGAAGTGAAGTTCATCCCTCTTTACCGAGGACAGGCTGATAAGTTTCTCCACTGCACAGAGCAATTCAGGAGCGCAGATTGAGACTGTGGTAGGCCACCCAGCAGAGGAGGTTTCAGCCTGAGCTATACATTAGACTCCCCTGTGGAATGTTCAGGAAGTGCAGATGCCCAGGCCCACCTGGGCCCATTGAAGCTGAAATCTCCAGAGGAGGGCCTAGACTTCTATATGTCTTAATAAACTTTCCAGGTGATTCTGCAACATGGTGAGGATGGAGATCCATTGCGCTAATCCCTCTGCCTATTTGCTTTACAACTTTGACACCTTCTGGAGCAGCATATTTTTCTTTTGTGTGTGTGTGTATGTATTAGAGACATAGTCTTCATACTATTTTGAAATGTATAATAAGAACCATAGCAAGAAGAAACCTCACTTTTGGACATCTTTCTCATCACAAGGAAAATAAAGATTGTGGCTTAGACTTCTGGGGTACTAGTACTTGCCACGTGAAAGATGCAAATGAATTGCTAGGTTATAACATAGATAAGCACAATATCTATTCAGTTAAAAATAGCTACATGTAGGCACATCCAATTCCCAAATCAGTAAAACTTATCTAAAATATGTTATATGAGCTAAATACTATGAGCCATGCATGTATTCATATACCATAAATATCATTGTATTGGCTTTGTTATTTTAACCAAATAGTATTAGTATTTTCCTTCACTGAGTGTTTTTGTTTGTTTTTTTCTTTAATTTACTAGAAAGAGTGTGCACTTGAGAGAGTGAGAGAGCGCGAGAGCAAGAATGCACCGCTACGAACATAGCCATGCTATAATCCCTTCTTTTCCATTTCTTTCTCCTTTCAGGGTTTTGGATACATGCACTTATGCTCAATATGTCCCTTAAAGCACCACACCTGAGATTTAAAACAAGCAGAAGGTAATGGGGGATCCAGTCACCTTAACCACCAGATCATGACCTCGCTTATGCTCGGGGAATTTTTAAATTAAATTTATTTAAAAGAGATGTTGGGAATTAAAAAAAAAAAGATTATTCATAAAGTAGCAAACTAAAAGAATGAAATATGAAAATATGAAAAGAAAGGCTTAATGATGTCCCTCTCAAAAGTACCTGCAGTTTACTCTATATTTTAGTTGACATATACATAATTTTATATTAACATATAACAAAGTGCTTTAAAATTAAACATGAAATAATTATATAAAGCCTATATTGTTTCAAGTAGTTAAAAGTACACCTGTTTTTGAATTTTTAGGAATTTTCTGGGGCATAGAAACTATGGTGCTGGACTCCCACTGGCACATTGTGGTATGAGTCCTGGACCTGGCTGTTTAAAAATCATACCAGCCATGTGTGTGTGCGTGCGTGCCCAAGATCCCAAGAGGAGAATGGAGGAGAAGGGATTGCAGCGTGGTCATCCTCCCTGGGGGGTGATTTCTCACTTTCTGTCTTCTGGTGAGCACACATACTCTACAGCAAAAGTCTCTCTCTCCCTAAAAAGAAAAAAAAAAAGTTTTTCTATTATTCACTTGCTAGAATATCAAAACAGTGTTTGATAGAAGTGACAGTATTGGGGATGTCTCCTTCTTTTTCTTTTATTAAATATTTTATTGGACTGTATTTATTTATTTTTTATTTTTAATTAGACCAGAGAGAGACAGAGAGAGGAAAAAGTCAGAAAGCAAGACACCAAATGCAGGACTCACACTGCTTGACCATGCAGGAGTCCAGCACCCTTAAATATCATACCACCTGCTGGCCCCTGGATATGCCTTCTTCTTGATTTTAGGAAAAATGCATTGAAATTTTCTACTAAGTAAAATGTTTATTGTAGTTTAATTTTTTTTACATAGTATTACCTTGACAAAACTTTATGCTATTTTTGTTTCCCCTAGAGTTTCTATCAAAAATGGATATTTAAATGCAACAGATTTTTTTATGTAGTTTATATACTGAGGCTAATGTGTGCTTTTGCTTCATTGATATAGTGAACCATACTGATAGACTTTAAAATTTAAACTCACCTTGAATTCCTGGAATAAGTCCTAGTTTGTCATAATCTATCATCCTTCTAATATAACATTAGATTTTATTTCCTGATGTTTTATTTAGGAGTTTCATATCTATGTTTATGAGACATGTTGAGTAATAAATTACTTTTCTGTGATGGTCTTGTCAGTTTGATATTAGAGATATACTGACTGAAGTATATTAGTCAAGAATTGTTTCTTCTTTGTCTTTTCTATGAAAGAATTTGTGCACAATAGATTTTATTTCTTGCCTAATTTTATGTAAAAATTCATCTGCAGAAGTAACAGGACTGGATTATTTTGAGGACTTCCTGATGAGGACATATTTTTAATGAAGGAGACCATTTAACAAGTACAATATTATTCTAATTTTCTCTTTCATCTTGTGCTTTTCTAGAAGTTACTCAACTGCATCTAAGTGTCTTATGTAAACATAAACATTTTTGTAAAATCCTTTTATTTTATAAAGGTCTCTAAGATCTGTCATATTATCTCCATTTCATTGCTGATAAGGTTACATTGTGCACTATCATTATACTTTTATATTTTCAAGGAATCAACTTTTACTATCTTGTCTTTTTTTTTAAGAGAGATTTTTGCTATAGAGTGCATGCACTCACTGAAGAGACAGAGAGAGACAGAGAGATGGAAAGTGAGAAGTCACCCCCTAGGAAGGATGGTCACACAGCAATCCCTTCTCCTGCATTCTCTTCTTGGTATTTTGTGCATGGGGCCCAAACTGTGGTGGACACTGTGGGAGTCCAGTGATGTACCATTATGTCATCTGCTGGTCCCAATATCTTTTTTTTTTTTTTTTTTGGAGAGATTTTCTCTATAGGGCACGTGCGCTCGCCAGACAGAGAGAGACATAGAGACAAAAAGCGAGAAATTACCCCCCAGGGGGGATGGTCACGCCGCGATCCCTTCTCCTCCATTCTCCTCTCGGGATCTTGGGCATGCACGCACATGCGCCCGCCGTGAGTTCTAAGCCACCGGGTCCAGGACACGAACCACGGTCGACTATGTGGGAGTCCAGTGACATAGCCATTACGCTAACTGCTGGTTCCCCCTGGTCCCAATATCTTGTCTTTTTCTTCTGTATGTTGGATTTCTATGTTCTTAATATCTGCTCTCATCTTTAGTAATTTTCCCTTCTGCTTCACTTGAATTTAGTTTGCTGTTCTTTATATGTATACTTAGGACACAAGATAAACAATTTTAAATCTGTAATTTTTCATAATATATGAAGTTTTATGAAATGAGTTTTCTACAAATGATTACATTACCTGCATCCCACAAGTTCTGATAAGTCATAGATCAGTGATAGACTCAGGTGAAAACAATGCATAACTTTTGGTTCCTTTATTATTTTTTGAATGAGACACATTTGCTATAGGGATCTCCAAAGAGATAGAGAGACAGTAAGTGAGAAATCACACCCGGGTGATATGGTCATGTTGCAATCCCTTCTCCTCTATTTTTCTCTTGGGATTTTGGAAACGGAAGCACATGTGCCTAGCATGAGCTTTGAGTTGCTGAATCTGGGACTTGAACCACAGTCAACTACATGGGTGTCCAGCAACATAACCATTATGCCATTCACTATTTTCTTAGTTCCTTTTTCGATCAAGAGGTTAGGGTGTGGTGAAAGGGGAACTCTTCTACACTGATGTTGGGAATGTAAACTGATTCAGCCACTGTGGAGAACAATATGGAGGTTCCTCAAAGATGTACAAATAGAACTACCATTTGATCCAACAATCCCACTTCTGGGTATCTACTCAAAGGACAGGAAAATGCTCAGTCAGAAAAGCACTTGCACATCAATGTTTATCGCAGCATTATTCACAATTGCTGGGACATGGAACCAACCCAAATGTCCACAAACAGATGAATAGTTTGAAAAAGTGTGGCACATAAACTCTATGAAATACTACTCAGTCATAAACAAGACCCTGGCATTTGATAGACAGTGTTCAGATATGGAGGATCTATTGCTGAGTGAAGCAAGCCAGGATATGAAAGAAAGATATTGTATGTATCCACTTAATATATACTGACTATCCACACTATATGGTAGAGATCAAAATATTGTAGGGCATAAAACAGTGAAAATAATTAGGGATGCAGAATACAGTGTGGAATGGGGTGGGATAAGGGAAGAGTATAGAGAAGGATAGCAAGAGAATAAATAGAAGTGTGACATTAGTGGGACACAGAAATAGTTTATTACCTGTTGATAACATGTATAATATTCTCAACTGGACTGGTCTGAGAAGTATTTCATGTTGATGTTGGGTAAATTATTTTCACAAGCAAATTTATAGTGATTGAATGTTTAAAGAAATAGTGAGAATAAAAAAATAATAATCTAGAAAAAATGATGAGAAGCTATTTGATGATGTGAATAGTAATGTCTTTTGTCTTGACTGATATGCATGGTATTCCTTCTGGAAAAAGAAATCTAATGTTCTGTAAAGATATATGTGATTCAATGAAATATAAACAAGATTATGATAATAATAAATAAATTTTTAAAAAAGAGGTTCTGTAAAGTAAATGGGCTGGATTCTTTTGGGGTATTATGGTGCAGAACCATTTTTATTTATAGGGATGCTTTCTTCTTTAAATAAGTGTAAGATTCTTCTTTTATCTTGTGCTTTCCTAAGAGTTAGTTCATTGATTCTAAGTTAATTGCTTAATTTCTAAACATTCAGGATTGTTTCAGTTAACTTGTATTTACTGATTGTCTTGTTCAATTCTACTATAATTATA
Source organism: Tupaia belangeri chinensis (assembly GCF_000334495.1). Taxonomy (NCBI): domain Eukaryota; kingdom Metazoa; phylum Chordata; class Mammalia; order Scandentia; family Tupaiidae; genus Tupaia; species Tupaia belangeri. The sequence goes on along the minus strand of NW_006160111.1, from coordinate 874,086 downwards.
AGATGTAGTCTGCATAATTTCAGTTCTTTGTAATTTGTAAAGATGCATTTTCATTTACTATATAGTCTTTCTGCTTACTGTCCCATATGTACTTGAAAAGAATGGATGTTTCGCAGTTTTTAGATATAATGTTCTACAGAACAAGTTTGTTAAATATGCTGTAGGGTAGGTCTATCTTTACCAATTGTTTATTTGTTGTAAAAATGAAAATCTCCAAATGTGTCTGTAGATTTTTCTCTTTTAATTTTTTTTTAGAGTTTTGCTATGGGTACCTGTGCTCACCAGAGAGAAAGAGAGAGACAGACAGAAAGCCAGAAATCACCATCCCCCCCACCCCCACAGGAGGATGGCCACACTGCAGCCCCTTCTTCTCCATTCTTTCCTTAGGACTTTGGGCATGCACACATACATGCCCAGCATAAGTTTCAAGTCGCCAGGTCCATGACTCAAAACGTGGTCCACTCTGTTGGAGTCCAGTGACATAACTATTACACTGTCTGCTGGTCCAGCATTTTTTAAAAAAAATTAAGATTAGGGGCAGCACACTGTGTGGTGGTTAGGGTGCTAGATACAACGTGGACAACTGAGCAGTCTAAATTCCAGACCATGTGGCTTGAAAACACACTGGGTCTGTGTGCATGCCCAAAATCCCAAGAGGAAAAGTGATTGCAGTATGGCTATTTCCCCTGGGGTATGATTTCTCGTTTTCCCTGTCCCTTCTTCTCTCTGGTGAGCACATACCCTGCAGCAAAAACAAAAAAAGTATGACTCTGCCTCATATATACTTGAAACTATGTTAGTAGTTGGGTAAGAATTTAAGCTATTGTTTCTACCTTTTGAATTGATTATTCTACCCATTTCAAGAAATAGACTTATCACTCTTTTAATAGTTCTTGCCTTATAACTTCAGAGAATATTTGCTTTGTACTAAAATAGCCACACCGTTTTTATTTTTTTAGAGGTTTTTGCTATAGGGTGCGTGTGCTCGCCAGAAAGACAGAGAGAGACATAGAGACAGAAAGCAAGAAATCACCTCCGAGGGGGGATGGCCACACCACAATCCCTTCTCCTCCATTTTCTTCTTGGGATCTTGGGCATGCACACACACATGCCTGCCACGAATTTAAGCCACCAGGTCTGAGGCTCGAACCAAGGTTGACTACATGGGAGTTCAGCGACATAGCCATTACATTAACTGCTGGTCCCACCATTTTTTTAAAATTTTAATGAGAGATTTTTGCTATAGGGTTTGTGTGCTCACCAGAGAGAGGAGGAGGAAGTCTAAATTGATAATCTCTCTTTTTCTTTTCTCTTGAATGATGTATGTCATAGGGCACATGCAGTCACCAGACAGAGAAAATAGAGACAGAAGAAATGGAAAGAGAGAAATCACCTCACAGGGCGATGGCCATGTGACAATACATTTTCCTTTCAGGATTTTGGGCACATGATCCTGGCATATTTCAAGTCAGTGGGTCAGGACTTAAACCACAGAGTCATCCACATGGGATCCAGCACCCTAACCACTATGTCATCTGCTGGCTCTAATTTTAATTCTATCTCTATTTTTAATTCTGTGTACTTAGTATATTTAATTGCTCATAATTAGTAGTATACTTACACTAAAATCCAACTTGCTATGTATTTTCTAATTGATTATCTATTATTTCATTCCTAATTTGCTGTTTTCTTCACTTTTTATGCATTAAATAAATAATTTTTAAAGGAACATGGATTTTACTTTCCTCTTGAGGCACACCAAATTATTCTTTCTCCTCTAGGAGAAGCCTTAGGTCTGCCCTTTCTCCCAGTTTTGTGGAGCTATGCACCTACAACAAATCACCAGAACATTCCTTTTGTTCTTAGTTGCCGATAGGTTTCAAAACTGTGTCATTCCACCATAATCTTGAGTGAGGCATGACAGAAACCAATCCCTAGGAGCTACATGATGATGGAATAGTATATCATGATGCTCTGCGAGGCAATTCAACATGAGAAGTTTCCCAGTTTAAGCAGAGACCTCACTGCACATGCTATGTATATACTTGACCATGATACTGGACTGGCTAAAGGCAGGGATGAATTGTGGGGTCACAACCCTGTTGAGGGTGTTTCCACTCTCTCTCATTAATGAAAGAAATAAATAAATACAAATTTCAGGAGGGGATCAGGAAGGAAAAAGAAGAAGGAAGGAAGAAAGGAAGAAAGGAAGGAAGGAAGGAAGGAAGGAAGGATGGAGAGAGAGAGAAGAAAAGAAGAAGAGAAAGAAAAAAAAGAGAAAGAAAAACAAAGAAAGAAGAAAAGAAAGAAGAAAGAAAAAAGAGAAAGAAAGAAACAAAGAAATAAAGAAGGGAAAAAAGAAAGAAAGAGAAAGAAAGGAAGGAAGGAAGGAAGGAAAAGAAAGCGAGAAAGAAAGAAGAGAAAGATATAGTATGTGTGCAAGAGGAGGGTCTGAGGAAGGACATTTAGAAGAAAAATAGGGAGGCAAAGTATTGATGTCACAGGGAGGTGTGGTATTTTCTGTTGAGAATGTTCTGTGGTTTTGCCATCTGTGTTGTGGAGAGATGACCACCTGTTGTAACATCCATTTTGTAAGACAGATAATAATGTGACAGAATGTATAAAAGAAAATGAAATGAAAAATAAATAAATTTTTTTAAAAGTTTATGGAGAATGGATGGAGAAAACTATACATGGATTTTGAAATATTTTTCACCAAAGTAAATTTACACTTTAATTATATTTGCATAAACTATTAAAATCTCCTTGTAAGTATATAAAAAAAGAAAGAAAGAAAGAAAGAAAGAAAGAAAGAAAGAAAGAAGAGAAAGAAAGAAAGAAAAAAGAAAGAAAGAAAGAAATTAAAAGAATCCCTTCCCTTCCATTATGGGATGGTGCAGCAATAATATCCTCTCCATATGCCTGCCTCTCAATCTTGGACTTCCGCACTGCTTGAACTGCAAGAAATGAAACCTGTTCATTACAGATTAACTAGCTTGTGGTGTTTTATTTTACCAACACAAATCGTACCAAGATATCTCTTCTGGTATTGACTTGTTCTGACTTAATTGCCCTTCTTAACTCGTATCTCTGTTGCTGTTCTTAGTTCTGTATATTTGTTGGGGGTACTGAACCCTCTTAACTGGATTCAGGAGTTCTCATAATAGTGTTTGAATGATAAACTATCATTCTTCTTCTTCTTTTTCTTTTCTTTTTTTTTTAAGACAGATTTCTGTTATAGGGCATGTGGGTTCACTAGAAAACAGAGAGACAGAAAGCAAGAAATCACACCCCGTGGGATGGCTACGCTGCAAACTTTTGTCCTCTATTCTTCTTTAGGGATTTTTGAGCACACACATATGCCTAGCATGAGTTTTAAGCTGCTGGGTCTGGAGTTTGAATCATGGATGACCATGTGGGAGTCCAGCAATGTAACCATAATACCATCTGCTGGTCTGAATAAACAATATTTCTTAAATCTATGTTATTGTGGGTCTGAGGCTTCCTATTCCACCATCTTGCTGATGTCATGAACATTTTAGTTTTAATTGCAAATGCTTCAATACACACCCTGGAAAAAGAAAAAAAAAAAAATTTTAGTATGACTTGTTCCAGCTCTGGTTCATTTCTAGTCATGCCCCTTCTCAAACTATTGATTAAACATCTGATAGTTCTTTCTCCTGAGGGTTAACAAACTTCAAGAGATTTATTTCTGTTATTCAGTCATTTTGATGTTTATTCTTTATCTTTCCAATCCCATAGAGCTTCAAAATATGCTGAATATGTTGAGAGGATTACCAATACTGTATTTGTTTCCAAGCTCCTTTTCTTAGGAAGAATTTGTTTCCCTAATACAGGAAAACAGAAAAGATTTCACTTCAGCTTTCAAAAGTTTTATTGTAGGTCTTCAGCTTTTTAAACCATGAACTTAGTAAATGCACAGGGGAAACTGGCTGCGCGTTTTCACACCTCTGAATGTTAGTGCTTCATGCCTTTCTGAACAAACATTACTTGCTCTAGTGACTTCTCTTTTCCTCTTGTAGATTCCTTCTGTATATTCGAAGCCCAGTCCTCAGCCTGCACTCAGAATGGACAAATATTCCCTGGACAAACGTGCTTAAAATGATCAGCTCACTTAGAAAGGCACTCGTAGCTCATATAGTTCTCTTTTCTTTCATAGTAATGTTACTTTTTTAATATATGATTATTATAATTTACTTAATTTATTGGTATGGTTTATACATATGTTTCAGTAGAAGCATTGACTTATCATAATGTAACATTCCCATCTAGAGACTTAAGTCCTCTAGTAGTTAATTCTACTTATTTTTATATAATCTCAAGCTTGAGTAATATGTCTTTGCACATTAGAGGGGCCAATAAATATTCCATTGGAGTTTGTGATGTCATTAAAATTATCTTCACTGATGATTTCACTGCAGTATTGAAGCACATTAATATTACCTTAAACAGGCATGCAATAAATAAACAAATGCCAAATGAGTTAAGAAGAGGTGAAAGATCTCTACAAAGAAAACTGTAAAACACTAATGAAAGCAATTAAAGAAGATATAAAATAAATGTGAAAACATTCCATGTTCATGGATTAGAAGAAATGATATTAGGATTTGAAACTATTCCAAGTGATTTATAATAAATTAATGTAATCTGTATCAAAGTACTAACCAAACTTCCAACAAAAATAAAAATAACTATCATAAAATTTGTTTGAAAGCTCTAAAGACCCTGAATAACAGAATCAATTTTGTGCAAAAACAAAATTGTAGGAATCATACTATCTGACTTCAAAATGTATTACAATGTTGTAATAAACCAAATTGTGTGGAAGTGGCACAAAAACAGGCATATAGACCAATAGGAAAGAATAGAAATCCCACAAATAAATCTATAAACCTACAGAGAAGTGATTTTTGCCAAAGATCTCAAGAGAATTCAGTAGAAAAAGGACAGTCTCTCCCTTCCAACCACACACCTGGTACTATTGTCAACAACCTCTCCCTGGCCTGGCTCTCCCACCTAGAGCAGATAGGGAGAGAGTTCCATGATCTCCCTACCCAAGGTAATGTAGGCAGGATATTAGTGGGGAGTGTCTAGCTGACTAAGCCATATTTAATATAGCCAATGAGATGAATCAGTGGGCCCAGCCACATATGAAATAGTCAGTGAGAAATCAGTCAGCCCAGCCGCATTTGATAGCGTCAATGAGATGAGAACAGTCAGTGGGCCAAGCTAAGGATCAACCCACACAACCTAGGTTCATCACAGAAGCCATCCAGCAAAAATGGCTAACTGTGGTTCAAGACTCATACCCAGCAGTTTGAAAAATCATGCTGGGTGAGTGTGCATACATGCTAAAAATCCCAAAATGAGAACTGAAAAAGGAATTGCCATATGGCCACCCCCAGGGGATAATTTCTTACTTTCCCTCTCTGTGTCTCTTTCCATGTCTCTCCAGAGAATGTGTGTACTGTATGGAAAAGAATTAATGAATAAATAAATGAATAAATTAATAAGAGAAAAATAGTGCTGGGAAAATTGAAGAATGAAACTAGACTTCTATATCTCATTGTATAGAAAAATTAACTGAAAATAGATTGAAGGCTTAAATACAAGGTCAGAAACCATTAACTTAAATGAAACAGAAAACAATAGAAATGATGCAGATATTGATTTAGGCAAATAGATTTTAAGTAAGACCTCAGAAATATAGACAGCACCACCAAAGATAGACAAATAGGATTATATCTAACTAAAATCTTCTGCACAGAAAAAAAGAAAGAAAAAATAACAGTAGAGCAAAGAGATAACCTACAGAATAGGGTAAAGCATTTGCAAGTGACACATCTGACAAAAGATTAATAATAGCTAGATTACACAAGGAAACAAAAAGGAATAATAGGTCCAGACAAGTCCAAAACCCATAGGGCAAATTTTATTAAATTTCCAGGCTTGAGAATAATCCTCTGTACTTCATCAATCTGAGCTCCAAATCTACTGTGGGAGAGGCCCCACCAACTTAGCCCAAGAAGTTAACTGTTAGTCCAAGACCCTGTATCCATGGGTCTGCCTTCAGAGTCATCTATCCTTTATTTAATCTCATCTCTGACCCTTTTCAGTACAAGCTGGAAGTGTTTCTACCAATTAAATCCTCTTGCCATATTCAGTATATTTGGAAGCTCTGTGGGGTGGGAAAGATAAAGAAAGAACATGAAAATCCTTGGATGCAGAGTTATTGTAAATTCCCTGAAGATTTTAGTCTTTAGGAGAAAGATCTCTCAGGATCTTTTGTTTGTTTGTTTTGTTTTAGTGTGAATATCCATTCTTTGCCTGTCCCACAATTATAATTTACTAGTAGTTTTTAATTGCTGGAAGGCATGTGGTAAACAGATAGGCATGTGGTAAACAGAGAGGTAAAAAGAGGGAGAAAGCATCTTTCAATGGGGTGTGGTCACACTGTGATGCCTTCTCCTCCATTTTTCTACTTTGTCAGAATTTGGGGCACACATGCTCATAACTGCCAGGACAGGGTTTGAACAATAGTTAGCCACGCGGGATCTAACTCTATTAACCTCTAGGCTATGGGGCTACCCAAGTGGCAAATAACATTTTCATGATGTCACATATTCACATAGAATGAGGAATTTTTCACTAGGATGGGCCATACTTTGAGTTTCACCCATAATATACATAAAATTATATGACATATAAATATTAATATAACCAATATTTTAATACATAATTAATATAAATTCAAATACTGTTATTCTCAATGTTCACAAGTCTTGCATTAATTTTATTTATTTTTTAAATAATTATTTTGATTCAACTTTATTTATTTATTTATTTAAATTTGACCAGAGAGAAACAGCACGAGAGAGAGAGAAAGAGAGGGAAAATGAAAAAGCAAGTGTCCAGGTCCAGGACTTGAACTGCGGTCAGCCAGGTTCCCAGTGCCCTTAACCACCATGTTACCTGCCAGCCTCATCTTGTATTCATTTTAAAACATACTTTTTGGTGGTTAACAACTTGACATAATTCAAAATAATAGAGATAATACTGTGCTTAGAGTTAGAAGACCTCAACCCCTTTTCTCATCATATCACATATTAATCTCTTTTTCCTCATAATAAAATGCAGGTAAACTTGCATTACAATGTTATGAGTGCCTAGCATCAAGTCTAATATGAAAATACATTTGTAAATAAATACTAAAGGATCTTGAGTGTTTGTAAAGGATATAATCTTGCTCTTATAGAGGACCATTTCAGTTGGACAATTTAATGAGAGCTATGGTAAAGGATATGAACACTACAGACATAATAAAATAAAAAGTTGTAGAAAAGGTGGTTTGAGCATTAAAGAGGAGGTGACATGGGACCAGCAGATGGTGTAACAGTTATGTCGCTAGACTCCCAGATATTCAACTATGGTTCAAGTCCCAGACCCAGCAGCTTAAAACTCATGCTGGGTGCATTTGTATGTGTGCTCAAAATTCCAAGAGAAGAAGGGATTGTGACGTGTCCATTCCCCCAGGGGGGGATTTCTCACTTTCTTTGTCTCTGTCTCTCCAGCATGTACACGTGTCCTATAGCAAAAATCTTTCTCTTAAAAAAAAAACAAATTGTGACATTATGTTGAACTAGAAGTAGCTGAAATTGTCTATTAATTTCTGCTAATTTATTATAAAGTTTCCAGACATAATAGTAGCATAGGCAATGAGGTGAAAGAAGGATTAGTCAGCAAAGGATTTAGAATTGGGTGTTAAAGATGCCAGTCAAGGGGAACCAGCAGTTAGCGTAATGGCTATGTCGCTGGACTCCCACATAGTCGACCGCGGTTCATGTTCTGGACCCGGTGGCTTAAAACTCATGCCGGGTGCATGTGCATGCGTGCCCAAGATTCCGAGAGGAGAATGGAGGAGAAGGGATTGCAGCGTGACCATCCCAGCTGGGGGGTGATTTCTCACTTTCTGTCTCTATGTCTCTCTCTGTCTGTCTGGCGAGCGTACCAGTCAAGAAGCAAGAGAATGTCATAGTGGTCTGGGTTTATATTTTGACTTTTCCATTAACTAGCTAGTGGTGTGACCTCAGGCAAGTTACTTAATCTCATTGAGCCTCAATTACACCATGTATATAGTCCATAGAGTTGATGTGTAGATTAAATGGTTAATATATACAAAATAACCTCAGATTATCTAATAGTTCCTGGTAAATTCTCAGTAATTTTATTATTATTATTATTATTTGCTTTTGTTTTTAGTAACAGCTACTAGGGTAAAATTTGCATGTCATAGATTTCACTCATTTTGAAGTATACATGTCAATGGTTTTGTTTGTTTAGCTTGATTGTAGTGATTCTTCTACAGCCTACACTCTACCCACTAAACAACACTGATTTGAACTGCACAAGCACATTTCCATAGGTTATTACTTTTCTTGCTTTTTTGATCTGACACCAAAGTTCTCGTGTTTTAAAAACAAGAGATTTTCCAAAAAAATGAAGAAACAAAAAACAAATCCATTGTCCATATGTTTTCAAACTACAAGATTCCTTCTTCTCTCTAAGACTAAGTTCACTCCCTGAGAATCCATTTGTATATATAGATTGAGGATTTTTGAGTGCTGAGTTCCTCTGTCCCTGTCCCCTGCAGTTTAGAGATGGATTTTGGAGGCTTTTATGTGTCTCAGAGTGCCAAGACTTCACTCTGCTTCTGTGATTCCAAGTGGGAACAATCCTCATCCCCTGGTACTTAATGTGCTCAGGCTCCTCTCTGCCTTGCTGCTGTCCCAGGTGATGTTCAGTCAACATCTAGAGCTCTTTCAGTGTTAAATATGGTCCTTGCCATCTTCTTCTCTATAGACATTACCTAAGAGGTCTTGGGAAGACTGAATCTGGTCTTCATCTGTCTCTGAGATAGATGATCAACACAATGGTGGGAGTGGTGGTACTGAGCATCTGAATTTGCTTTGACACCTTATAGTCCAGGTGAGGCTCCAGCAGTAAGACTATGGGCTGGATCTTCTAGGGCTGTTGTCTTGCTCCATTACTGGGCCTGGGGCTTACACTGGACGATATGGTGGGAGAGACAGCAGGGCTGAGCTCCTTCCATATAACTTGACTTTGATTTGCTCCAGCCTGAAGTTATCAATTAGTAAAGTTTTGCCATAGGGCGGGCGCCACCACGCCCCTGTTAAATATGGTCCTTGCCATCTTCTTCTCTATAGACATTACCTAAGAGGTCTTGGGAAGACTGAATCTGGTCTTCATCTGTCTCTGAGATAGATGATCAACACAATGGTGGGAGTGGTGGTACTGAGCATCTGAATTTGCTTTGACACCTTATAGTCCAGGTGAGGCTCCAGCAGTAAGACTATGGGCTGGATCTTCTAGGGCTGTTGTCTTGCTCCATTACTGGGCCTGGGGCTTACACTGGACGATATGGTGGGAGAGACAGCAGGGCTGAGCTCCTTCCATATAACTTGACTTTGATTTGCTCCAGCCTGAAGTTATCAATTAGTAAAGTTTTGCCATAGGGCGGGCGCCACCACGCCCCCAATTAGTAAAGTTTTAAAGGAGCCAAAGGTTATACCTGGATTTTCCATTGTGGTGGTGTCAGGACTCCTAACTCTTGCATTGTTTAAAAGTCAACTGTATATGTATAGCAAAATATTGTATGCTTTAAATATATGAAAATGTTATGTACTGATCATTCTTGAAAGACAGAAATGTGATTTATATTTATTACTCTCATCTATAACTAGAAAGTTTAAGATGACCATTTACCATTTATAGTCTTCAGTTTGTATCTCCATAAGAAAAATAAGCTTGACCTGAAGAGCTGTAACATCAGTGCTAGTATTAGTGGCTTTCTCTCTCTCTCTCTCTCTCTTTTTCTCTCTGATGAGTGCACATGCCCCATATCCAGTTAAAAATAATAATAAATTGGGGCAGGCAGGTGGCGTGGTGATTAAGAGTGCTGGACTCCCACATGGCTGACTGTAGTTTGAGTCCCAGAGCTGGCTGTTTGCTTTCTCACTTTCTCTCTCTCTCTCTCTTTCTCTGTCCCTCTTTGGTCAAATTAAAATGATAATAATAATAATAACAACAATAGCAATAAATAACATTAAATAGAAGAGTATTTTTTTTAAAAAAAAGAGAAAAAATAAAAAACAACCTAGGAACTTCCACTTTCTAGTTCCTCAAATATTTGTATTTATCACCTGGCTATCATTCTGTGAAGAGAGAAACTGAGGTTCCTAGGCCAACCACCTAAGCTGAACTCCCAGGTGAAAGCCAGTATCCACTTCCATGATACATGTATAAGTCTTTTTACAGGTGGTTCTACCAGCCGCAAGCAAAACTGCCTCTGCTAACACCACATGGAGCTGAGACAAGCAAGCCATACTTGATGAACTTGGCCCAAAGTGCAGATTTGTGGACCAAATGAATGATTATTTTATTTTGTTTTGTTTTGTCTTATTTTATATTTATTTATTTTAAATTTGCCAGAGTACATATGTGTGTGAGAAAGAGAGAGAGAAAGAGAGAGGGACAAAGTGGAAAGCATCCCCCATGGGGCATGATCATGTCACAGTCTCTTCTTCTTCATTTTCCCCTCCTTTCAGGATTTCAGGCCCTCCTGCACATGTGTCCAGTGTGTGTTTCAAGCCACTGAGTTAGGACTCAAACAACATAGTCAGCTATGTGGTATCCAGCCACCTTAACTGTTATGACATTGGGCAACCCATGACTGTTGTTTTTAACTCACTATGTTTTAGAGTAGTATGTTGCATATAAATAGTGAATCTTACTATATCAGCACCCTTTATATATTTTCTGAAGAATAAATTATGCCATTTATTGTTACAGGAAACAAATTTAAGATGACATGGCTGAAGTTCTACAGTAGCCTAATGTTCACAATGATGAAAAAGATTTGTACCAGAGGGCTTGTACTCCTAGTATCAAAATTCTAAACCTTTATTTATGTCAGAGTTTAATGCATGACTATACTCAATAGACTCTACTGGAAAGTGGAATATAATATATTGATTTCTGGATATATTATATCTTAGTTCATAATTCTTTTTCATCTTGAAAAGATAGAAGGTGATGCCTATTTACATTTATAGACATCTCCTGGGTCGGCTTATGTCAGAGTTAATTCAAATATTGCTTTTTATGTATGATTTGACTTTGTTACCCAAACAACTTATCATTAGTCAGTGAATATAGTTCGACATCATCTGAGCCACCAAGGCCAGGAAATACTGCAAAGCTGTTTCATGATTGGTGATTTGCATTATTCATCTAAGTCTTTAAAGGTACTTTCTCTAACTAAATACCCCAGTGGCCTAACTTTTACCCCTTTGTTCACATCAAAAACATTAAATTTTGAGTTGTGTAAAGAGGAGATCTCAGAGTTTGAGAACTAACTGAAATGATGTATTCCTTTTGGGAAATGATGGACTTCATGCATCTTTTAGATAGCTAAGGCCAATTAGCTAGAATTATAGTCAAATTGAATATGTAAATTTACATAAAGTTTGCCTAATTAGATCCATAGGGTGGCGTAGCATCTGGGTTTAAAGCCCAGAGTTGTAAAGAGGTTTTGCTAGCACGCGCTGGGGAGGCTGTGAAAACTGACTGGTCTAGTCCTCCAGCAGAATCTTGAGACTTTTCAGGCAATGTCTGGGGACAGCATGAGCTACTTATCAAGCTCAGAAAAATAACAGCTTCCTTAAAAGGAACAAGAATCACTAAGTAAGTAGAACTTGATTACTACTAAATCCAGGGTAGAATTAAGATTTCCGTGCAAGGCAGCAGCCTATCTAATCTAGGCTGTGTCTGTTTTCCTATTGTTTGTAACAAGACATAAGAAGACATGGAACAAATATTAAGCCATCAGGAAAGTCACAATGTATTTTTCTATGTTTTTTTAATGCAAAAATCTGTCATGACTTTCCTGACGACTCACTAATAAGAAAGTGTAAATTATGCCACATATTTTACTTTTCTCTAAAAAATGAAAAATGAATTTTCTTCTAAACATGTCATGTAAGATATAGGATGTGCTAAAGAAATTATATTTACTTTAGATGATCAAACTTCATCCAAAATTTTTTTGATTCTCTGTAGACTGTCCTGTTAAATTGAGAATTTGACATACATTGAAACTTATCTTGACCTTGTAGTAACACAGATGTCTACTTTTAATAAGGTCTTTACCTTGTAGATTTTAGTTTATATAGATAAGAAAAATAGAGCTTATTAGAAAAGATATGATTTAAGTCAGTTCTTCCTGGGACAGCTGCTGTATGACAAATGATCCCAACTTCATGTTACTGAAAAACAATGAACGCCAAACAAAAATTAAGCAACACTAAATTTTTAAGTAAGAATGCAGTGAAGGTGATAGCTAAATTATCGAACACTGATATAAGAGAAGCAGTGAGGGTAGAAAATGTGTGAACATTAAATGCCTTTATTACTCATTTTACATCTCATCAGGCACCACATGGCATGAAAATATGCTGTTTCAGTCCATTTCCTTGCTATCACAACTGAGCTGCCCTGCACTTGTCGGCTGGCTTTTTCCAAAAGCCACAGTCCCTTGAGGGCTAGCTATTATTCTAATGCAAAGAATGATGATGATTCTTTGAATATCTCAAGGATTGTATACTAAAGGTTATCTCACATTGTCTAAAATAAGTTGCATGAATGTGCTGCATAAATGTAAATGAAACTATTCTAAGCTTACAGAAGCTTACATTCTAAGCATGTCACAAGATGCGTCATTTAGTACTTTACATCTGATACATTAACAATTAATACCAACTAGCGAGAAAAAAGTCTACTCTGAAAAATTAAAGTATGTACTTTGAAATAATGATAGTCACTTCTAAAAATACAAATATAGATTTTTAGATTGATATTTTTGGCAGGCTCCGTGCATATTTTCATGAGAAAGTCAGCTGTGTAAGAGGGCTGACTCATTGAGTAGAATAGTGTCCTGCAATTTTGGCAATTTATATTTCAAATAGCTTGAGGGCAGAACTAGTCTCAATTATTCTTCATATTGTTTAACAGATTATATGGCATATTCAATCAAGTTGTTATTTTATTAAATATATTAGAGACAATTATTGAATCTGTTTTTGTTTTCTTTCTTTAGTGATTGATTTTTTTATTATTTTTTTATTTTATACATTTAATCATGACACATCACTCTGTTTGTAAGTTAAATTTACCCAACATGAATACACTTCACACCAATCCAGTTGAGGATATTAAACACATTATCATCAACCGATAACAACCCACTTCTGTGTCCCACAAATGTCCTGCCTCTCTATTTTCCTCCTTAATTTTCTTACCCCTTCTTTAGGGACTTTTCTGAAATGTTTTTATTCAGTAGGACTCAAGGGTGGCCTGAACATTAGTCTAGGATAATGGAATGTGGGTCATAGCAAAGAAAAAAATCGATAGTGATGATGGGCAGCTTTATTGAAATAATAAGCAATTTTCTCTTCATAATAAGAAAATATTTTCCAACTGAGTTGTAAATTTCAACTAATATCCTGTTTTTATAAGGCATTTTATAGCATGTTGAACTTTCTTAACCAAAACATTAAAATTTTTATTTCATCAATAATAAAGACAAGATTATCACCAAATTCAAGAAATGAGTTTATAAAACTAGTAACTATACTGATTTGAAAGAGTTCCTAATAGAAACAGATGATCATTTTTCAAAGCTTGAAACTGAAATCATCTAGGAGACAATCTATGCTGACACATTATTTTATAGACAGGGAGCATATTAATGGTAAACAGTTCAGTGAAATTAAAAGGTCCAAAGATTTACTCTCTGATTAGTGTAGATCTGAAAGCCACACAAAATCATGATTTTAATCTACAAAAACTATGTTTTAATTTAATTACATTTATGTATTTTTCTGTATTTAAACATATGCCATTTTTATATTCATTTAAAAGCCATGCATTGACATTGTGCATAGATGTACAGATGTATGATTTGTCAAGCATTAAATAAGCTGTTGATTAGATGTTGACTATATCATCACTGAGCTAGGTATTGATGGATAAAAAATGAGCACAGTAGAACACTAGTGCACCTCCATCAAGGAGTTCCTCACCAATATCCTGCACTTGTATCAATAAATTTGCAGTGGTCCTGAAAGAGACAACACTCATGTGAGTTAGGAGAAGTGACTACTACTCACAGGTAGGCAGCAAGAGACAAAATAAGTTAAGACTCATACTTCTCAGTCCCCCATGGACTGGAATGACGCCCAGAGTGGATGGAGACCTTTGCATATGCTCCGCATTGCACTATAACTGAGTATTCTCAAAAGCCATCTCATGCTGGGTTTTATATCCCAGGACAGGTTGGCACTCTAGGCTAAAGGATTGCAGAACATCTAGTTCTAAGAAACAGGAAAAGAACAGGGCTGTTTGGGCTCATACACAAGAAGACACACACAGGAGTGACCATTGCATCATTTTTTAAGAAACATCAATAAATACACAAGTCCCTTTTCATTAAAAATAAAAAGCAAACAAAAAAACTACAAACAAGAAAATGGGGAAGAGCTAGTTTAAACATTAAGAGCTAGTTTTACAGAGCTAATTTTAAAGTTAAAATTTTAAAAAGTTTTAGTAACAGTAAATAGCATGAATAATATTTCAGAGTCATTGTGTGAGAAATAATATAGACCATACATGCTGTAGTAACACAATAGATTTATGAAAATGAGATTGGTTGTTTTTAAATAAAACATAAGACTAGGGAAAACTCAACAATCACAAAAATAAGATTTGGAAAGACAGAGAGAAGGTTATAGAGCATATAGTCAAGCAATTTATGGAATTGGAGAATGAATAAATATATTTAAAGCATGGGAAAGTCTTCAGAAAGTATTTTTCTTTTGGCAATTTTCTAACGGGTAACACACCCGTGTTGATTCCTCACATTTATCCAAATAATAATAGAGTATGATAATAAAAACTCTAGATTACCCCATGCCAGACACTCTCTACTATTTTACAGATATCAATTCATCGACCTAGATGTCTACAGTTCCATTTTACTTTATTCTCAAATAATACTTTTGTTTTCCCCATTTAGGTTTTTGCCATAGGGCATGTGTGCTCTCTCAAGAGAGATGGGATTGAGATAGTGAGAGGGAAAGTAAGAAATGATCCCCAGGGGACAAATGGCCACAACACAATCTCTTCATTCTCCTCCAAGGATTTTGGGCACTCATGCACATGTGTCTGGTATAATTATCAAACTATCAGGTCTGGGACTCAAACTATAGTCAGTCATGTGGGAGTCCAGAGGCTTAACCACCATGCCACCAGCTGTCCCCCTTGAGGCGCAGAGGTGAATTAACTTTTCCCATATCACCAAGTTACTATACAGTAGAGTAAGTTTTCAAAGCCAAGATATATGTTTCCAAAAACCACATCCAAGACACTTATACTTCATTTATCCTACATCCACTTAGAAACTCTACAGATTCTTTAGAGACAACTAAGACTAGTTTCTATACTGTTGTCCCTGCTAAATTCACAAGTCATTGTGGTATAGCGGGTAACTGCAGAGATCCGGATTAGCTCAGGTTCATGCTGAAAAGCTGGCTTTGGCATAAACAAGTTGTATGATATTGAAAAAGTTGAGATGGCCTCCTAGCCCAGTGTATTGGGGGAGAAAAATTCAAAATGGCTAATTGTGGTTCAAAAAACACACTTGGTGTATGTACATGGGTACCCCAAATCCCAAAAAAAAACAGAGGAATGGTGGAGAAGGGATTACAGTACGATCACAAAAAACACACTTGGTGTATGTACATGGGTACGCCAAATCCCAAAAAAACAGAGGATTGGTGGAGAAGGGATTGCAGTACGATCACACCTGATTGGGAGAAGCTTTCTCCCTCAGTCTTTCTGTGTCTCTCTTGTGAGTGTTGATGACTGTTAGCAATTAGAAGCAAAGAAAGGAAGTTTAGAGGCTCACAAGTTCTTTCAGTGTCTCAGTTTCTTAATATAGAGAATAGTACATGCCCTTCTAAGTTGCTTTAAAGGTAAATCATCTATTATAACATATATAAAGTTCTTAGTACAGTACAGGATAGACATATTATCAACATTTAACAAGTATTTTAAAAATGAATTAAAAATTTTAAAACTAGGGACCAGCAGTTTGCATAATGGCTATGTTGCTGGACTCCCATGTAGTCAACCATGGTTTGAGTCCCGGAGCCAGTGGCTTAAACTCACGCCAGGCACATAGGCATGCGTGCTGAGAGAAGAATGGAGGAGAAGGGATTGAGGCATGACCAACCCCTCTGGGGGGGAGGGGTGATTTCTCACTTTCTGTCTCTCTGGCTCTCTCTGTCTTTTTGGTGAGCACACACACCCAATAGCAAAAACTTCTCCAAAAAAAAAATTAAACTAGAACATACATTACCTGACTATTGAAATTCTAAAGATGAACTGGATGCTGCAACTGCTGACCTTCTGCGTTTAGATGTTTCTCTTCCATGGAATCCATACCTGAGTGTTGGGTATCTCATTTGACCAGTCCTACGGTTATTTTTGCCATTTATCTCTGCACTCATGTTATACTTTCTAAACCCTTGGCAGAGTGGCCACATTTGCCACACAATGCCTTCAGAAGGTGGTAGACCTTAGAGTCCCAATGGTTGCCCAGTTTGTGAGTCTTATTGTGAAACTTTCCAAATGATGGTGTTCCATCCTCATCTTGCTTCTGATAATGAGTAATTTTAAT
>NW_006160111.1:855076-857216 GCF_000334495.1 Tupaia belangeri chinensis | reverse complement strand
GGGAAAGAAGAAAAAACAGCAGAATGGGAAGGATAAAACACAAATAGTAAGATGTAGTTAGCACATAAGTACATCTTAATATGTGCTAAGCATTATAAGCATTCATATTTAATATTAAATTAAATATTAGTTTTGGAGACTTTATGGCTTATTTAATATTCAGAAACACTCTAAAGTTTTTGTAATATTACTAACTCCATATACAGATAATAAAACTGAAGAACAGAAAGATTATGTAAAATTCCCCAAGTTTCACAGTTCTCAAGTCCAGACAAATATTGCAATATTCTGTTGTTGGAAAAGTCATGATGTTTGCTCTATGTTTTTCAATGGTCATTTCTTTATATAAAGAACAAAGATTAATCAGTTATATATTGTCCACTTTGTTCAATAACCTTGCTCCATCTTTCAGTGAGTTTTATAATTTCTTGTTCGTATTTCTCTGTATCAGAGAAAAACTGAACAAGATGCTGATTTACAGTTTATCTGAATTGAATGTTATACCACACAAGGAGTTTCGAAGAAAGCAGAACAAGTGGCAGTCTGAGCACACAAGATCCTATGAGTATGATGGTTGTGACAACTCCTCCCATCCAAGTTCCAATAATTTTTGACAAGTGATCCAACTTGTGTGTGGGTCATGTTGTCTTGATGGAACAAAACTCTTTTATGATTAACGGACTCTGGATGTTTCTAGATGATGAATTAATTGAAATTGTCCAGTTATTGACAGTACATATTTGAATTGGTTGTTTGGTTCCTTGGTAGGAGCTTGAAAAACATGGCACTTTTAAAACTATACTAAGAACATAACCTTCCTCTGATAAATGTATGCTTTCAATGTCATTTCAGGTGAATCATCATATTGGGACCGAGACTGTATGTGCACCACATTGTAAACAATCTACTTCTCATCACCAGTTATTATATTAATCACTTCAGAAAAGGATCATTTTTCTCATGTTCAGTGAGCATATCACAGATGTTATACACATTGTCAAACAAATTTCTTCAAGTTCATGAGGAATTTAAATATCGAGCTTGCCATCGTAGCTTTTTCAGGTGGTCATGAACGCTTGAATGATGGATGTTCATCGTTTCTGCAATGTCTTGTGTTGTGTAATGTGGGTTTGACTCAATCAGTGCCTTTATTTTGTCATCAGCTTCAGTGGGCCTTCTTGACTGAGGAGCATTGTTAAGATCAAAATCACCAGCACAGAACTTCATGAACCATTGTTGGCACTGACATTCACAGACTTGAGACATATTCTTCCCTTTACAGAAATAAAACAGTAATATAGGGCAAAAATGCAGATTTTGGTCTTGCATGTTCAACTTGTAAAATCTCCAAAATTCACCCAATTGCTTAATTTTTTTGATTGAAGCTAGAACTGTCAGCAGTCAAATGACAGCAATAACATAGATGCAAATGATTCTAGTACTTTCAAAAATGAACTAGCACCATCTGTTGTAAAAATGCATCATGACTTTTCTGACAGCCCAATAGATTACATTCATTAAATATGTACATATCTCTGTGTAAATCGGTAATTCTCAGTTGGATGAGACACATCTTCCTAGAGATCAAGTCACGGTGAGCAATACAGTTTATTTTCAAATCATAACCACTCATTTTTGTTCATGGCTATATTAGATTTTGCAAGTGATAGGTTTGATATGTATACACACACACACACACACAGTTATATGTATATGTATACACACATGTATATGTATACATACATATATGTGTATACACACATGTATATGTGTGTATATATGCATGTATACATGTATATGTATATATGTATATATACACACATGTATATGTGTATATATACACACACACGGAGTTAAGTGGTAGGCACAGTGTTTTGGAATTTCAAAAATAAATGAACTTATTCTTATCTTTGGTACAGAAAGGTAAATTCTAAAGTTCTTCAAAAATAATCTTTCCTTCGGATTAGGTTTATTACTTGGATTACAATATCTTTGGTTTTCATAATTGCTCTAAAGAATTTTTTGCCATTCACTGAAGGGTGTTACACCAAGTCCCCCCATGAAGCCTGAAAATTATACTATGTTTATCTATGCTATATATATGTGTGTATACACACACAGTCTCTCTCTCTCTCTCTCT
>NW_006160111.1:810217-854744 GCF_000334495.1 Tupaia belangeri chinensis | reverse complement strand
TGTTTGTGTGTGTGTGTACACTCCCAAAATCTGAATAGGAGAATGGAGGAGAAGGGATTGCAGCATGGCCACCCTCCCTCCCCACCCCCATGGGGTGATTTCTCGTTTTGTTTCTCCCTGTCTCTGTGGAACACATGAGCCCTATAGCAAAAATTGCTCACTGAAAAAAAAAAAAAAAAGAATATCCCTCTATTGAGGTCTGCCTTAATTTTTTTTAATGATTAAATTGGAGTTACATATTTATAGGAGGAAAGACACAGAGGTAACATGCCACTCTAACCACAGCAAATCAAAGGTACATGCTATAGATATGGTACAGATATGGCATCACTATTAATAGTAACCCTGATCATCTGGAACAGGTAGTGTTTTTAAAGTTGCTCCACCATGTAATTACTTACATTCCATTCTTCTTGTATTGTACTGTAGAGAAGGACTGGAGTTAGTATGTACGGCTTATAGTTAAGGAGGAGTTATGTGAGCAGAAACACACAGATTATTTGTAATTCTTCTACATGGGAGATATTTTTCTTCTCTTTATTTATTTATTCAACATTTATTATATTGGTATAAATTTAAGGACATTTATTTCATAAATTAGGCTACAATTCAATATTTTATTTAGGTTGTTGGCTAAGTTGTAACTGTTTTGGCCATGTAAAGTTTTTTTGTTATATTTTGTTTGGGTTTGGTTTTTTGTTTTATTTATTTATTTATTATTATTTTTTTTATACTGTCTGTGTCTCTTTGACATACCTACTCTCATTTGTGTGTGTTTAGTACTTTTTGTTTTCTGGTGATAAAATACACTCCAAGCTCAATTTATATATTTTATACCTCAGTCTTTAAATTTTTTTAAGAGAGATTTCTGCTCTAGAGCATGTGAGCTCACTGGAGAGACAGTGAGAGACAGAAAGTGAGAAATCTTCTACCAAGGGGAATGGCCATGCTGCAATCCCTTCTCTTCTATTCTCCACTCAGGATCTAGGGCACACATACACACAAGCCTGATGTGAGATTTTAGCTGCTGGGTCCTGGACTTGAACCACAGACAATTATGTGGGAGTCCAGCAACATAATCTTTACATCTTTGATGTTTAATTTTTTTTATGGCATGGAAATACACTTTATATGATTTCTGATCTTTTACATTAGTTATGGCATGCTTTATCACTCAGAAGATGGTTTCTCTTGATAGATTTTTTGTGCAAGCCTGAGAAGATTGTGTAAAATGTTAAAGAAGAAAATTCTTCCATATGTTTAAAGAAAAAAACCTTTATCCTTTATCATGTCCTTCCCATATCCTCCCTTTCAAACTTACAGTTTTCCAGGTTATCCCAACCAAGTTCTCACTTTAACAGTAGACACCCCGTCATACTGAGAATTAAACTTGTAATCCAGCTAGTCATAGAATGAGATTCTACATTTGAGTTTCACCAATCTTAACCCTATTATTACAAGAGATAATGGTTTTCATTCAAGGACACAGAAACTTCTTGGTCATTTATGCAGTACTTGAACTAGAAATTCAAATCCAAGTATTTGACTTTTTCCTTTTACACTTTCCCCCCAATATTAGGAGTAGCCAAGCAACATCATTAGAATCACTAGTTTTCCAAAAGTGTTCAAAAGCATCATAAAGTCATCTGGATACTTGTTTTATTTTCTTTCTCTTTTAAATAATTATTTATTTTATTTTATTTCTTATTGTCTTTATTTTATTTTATTTTATTTTCATATAGGGCATGTATGCTCACCAAAGGGAGAGAGAGGGAAAGTGAGAAAGCAAGCCACCAAGTCCGGGATTCAAACTGCAGTTGGCCAAAGGGAGTCCAGTGTCTCAACCACCATGCCACCTGTAGACCCTAGGCTACTTGTTTTTAATAAGTAGCTGATTAGAAGTCTCCAAACTAACTACATTGTACAGTTCTAGTACCAGATCATGGCCACAGACTATCAATGCTCTTTTTATTATCAGAAATTAAGTTATTAGCATCTTTAAATCTAAACACATTAAAAAGCCAATTATAGGAACCTAGGAACTGATTAAGAAAACTTATTGTAATATTCTCTTTCTCTAGCCCCACTCTTGGTGACAAAATCTGTCTTAGAGTTCTCTAGAAAGATTTCTTATAAGGAATTGCCTCTGGAATTTTGTAGGCTGAGAAATCCCAAGACTACAAAAAGCAAGTTGCAGACCCAAGAGAGATTATGTTACAGTCCCAGTCCAAGAGTGAAGATTTGAGAAACAAGAGAACAGATTATGAAATTTTAAATCCAAGTAAAGAGGCTTTGAGGAAGTCTGAAACCAGACAACTGATAGTCTATGTTCAAGGCATAGCCCATGTCCAAAGTCAGAAAAAGACTCATGATCCAGTTCAAAGATAGGCAGAGACAGCAAATTCCCTTTTATACAACCTTTGCTTTGTATTCATGCCTTGAACAGATTGAATAAAGCTCACCCATACTGAGTAGGAAAATTTGCTTCATTTAGTCTGGCAATTCAAATGTTAACTTTATCTAGAAACACAGTCATAGATATACCAATATACTGTTAAATAAATATGTGGTTACCTCATGACCCAGTCCAGCTGAAATATAAAACTAATCATCACATAAAGTAAAGAAATTATTAATCCAGAATGATTACTCTACCTGAATTTATTTCTCCTGTCTCAGAAGAGTGCTGAAGGGTGTTGCAAATATTAAGCAGCATGAAAGGTAGATTGTGAAAAAGAAAATAGGAACTATAAAAGGCAGAGTTCTGGAAATTTTCTCCTGTTACTCAAAATAAATTGAAAAATTAGTAAGTTTCCTGCTAAAATCTGGTAAAATTATGCAGTGTAATAATAATAAGTTGAAACTTAGAGTGCATTCTCATGTTCTTTTAGTTAAGATGGCCACAATGATTTTAAAACCCCCTGAATCTGTGAAACAAACTCATCATAGGTATGATAGAATTACTAAGTATTTTATAAGGTCAGTGCCATAGTATATACCTTGGATTAAATAAAGATGATAATTTTTGCAATACTGGAAGAAATTAAATATTATTTGATGGTTTCATTTGGTAGTATAAAAACTCTAAATAAGTATATTTGTAATTTAAATATAATTTATAAGACAGTCTATAGTCTAGACTCATAAAGCTCTTATCTTTAGATAAAAATTAGATCATAATATTACATACACAAATGTGTGGGTATGAATCTGGAATTTTTAGTCAAGATGATACACAAAATATCATAGATACACAAAATAGATACACAAAATAAATTTTAGGGTTAAACACAAGTAAAAAACATGAGAAGAAAGTAGACAATAGTCAAACAGTCAAAGATGGGAAATGAGAGTTTCAGAAACATAATAAATATGCAACAAGATAGAGGGAGAAAAAGAAAAAGTATCTAATTATTGCATATTAACAATGTGCGAAGCACAAATGCAGGTATTAGGAAATCATTACACATTCTGCATGATTTTGGTACTTGCTATTTTCAAGTCAGAATCAAGGGACTTGCTTTATTATTATTTTTGTTTTCTGAGAAAGGATTCAAAATCAAGTCTGAATGAAATCCTTCCTGAACTCTTCCTCTATAAACATACTTATGGTAGGAGAATCATACTCTTCTTGCTCATTATGAATCATCAGCTCTCATTCAGATTTCTGTATTTCTGTGTATAGTTCCTATAGCCTACATGAAAGGCACTGGAAATGGGAACGGGTTGAGAAGCAGTAGCTGCAGTAGGAAAAACAAAATATCCTGACAACTCTAACAAAAATGGATTCTAGGACTGAGGAAGTACAGCCTACAGTCAACAAAATTAAGTGGGAGGGCTATGGGATAAACTGTTTGATCCAAAATCACATGATGAACTCCCAATGCCAAATAACTCAGAACATAACAGTATTTGAAGATAGGGTCATTAAAACAGTGATTTACTTAAATTTGGACTTAATTCAAGCCAGATTGTATGACCCTAATCCAGTCTGTCTGGTGTCCTTATGTGAAGGAAAGAGACATCAGGAGTTTTCATGAACAGAACAGTAACTACTTGAGGACAAAGCAGTAAGTGAGTGGAAGAAGCTTCAGATGAAACAAACCCTTTAGCACTTTGATTTTAGACTTCTAGCCTCTGGAACTAGAGAAAATAAATGATTGTTATTTAAGTCACCCGGTAGACCAAAAAGCTACAAAAGAAAAAAAAAATGAACAGAAGGAGAGACGTGATGGAGTCACTGAAGATGAGAAATAGTGTCATGTTAGAGTATACACATGTGGTGTGAGTTATTCCACAGGAAATAATGAGGGTCAAGTCTTCTGAAGTACATTTTACTAAAACTAGAAACTAACCTTTCCCCCTTTGAAATTTAATCATAGTACATCTTAACAGCATGTATAATATGATTTTTTTCAAAGCATAAATAGACTGCATATCAGTCAAGTCAAAGTTCATATCATATACATCATCAACAGATAACTTTCCACTGCTCTGTCTGTTAAATATATAGATTTTTTTCTGATCCCCTTCCTCCTACTCCCACTCTCCCACTACCCACTCTCTCCTATAATCTCTGGTATCTACACTTGCTGTCCTTGCTGCTATATCTTCCAGTCTTAGTGTTTCTTCCATAAAGTAAATATATTGGGGATTGGGAACATAGTGAGTGGGGACATGCAGTGTCTGTCTTTCATAGTCTGGCTTGCTTTATTTAGCATTAAATATCCATCCACTTTGCATCGAACATTAAGATCTCATTTTTTTTTTTCATGGCCAAATAGCATTCTATAAAATTGACTTTTTAAAAGTGCATTGATTTTTTTCTGAGAAAGAGGGAATATGCACAATATGTTTTTCATGGGTCTCTACTTCTTCCAGCCTGAGCTGGCCCAGATAATAGGCATTCACATGCACCTGGCATGCCTAGGGAGGTCTCCTTTGTGAAACCTGCCCCCAAACACCCACAGTGACTTTTAAAATTAAATTAGGCATATTTAAAAGAATGAATAGCTTGGGTCTAGCAGATGTCATAGCTGGACTCCCACATGACCAATGCAGGTTGGAGTCCTGGACCCAGTGGCTTGAAATTCATTCCAGGCATAGGTGCTCGCATGCCCAAGATCCCAGGAGGAGAATGGAGAAGGAATGCTGCATGGTCATCCCCATGGGGGTGATTTCTCACTTTCCCTCATCTCCTGCCGGCTCACACACATGCCCTAAGGAAAAGAAAAAAACCTCTTAAAAAAAATGAATGAATAACTATTGTTTTTCTGCTACTATAAAATGGAGAGGAGAGAAGAAAGGAAAGAACAGCCTAAATGTCCTTTGTGCCTATATAATTCTCTTCTTTTGGTGTCAATTTAGATAATGCTGTAGGAAAATGTCTGCTAATTAGCCATGTTAGACACCCACTGCATTGTCTTGCATGTGCTTCATTTATTTTCTCTCTTTCACCCTAAAACATAAGAAGGTATAACCTGGTTTGTTTTTATCTTCATTATTTAATATTAAGTTATTTTCTGAGAGAGTAGACAGTAAGCATTTGCAGAAAAAATAAGGAAAAAAAGAGGAGAAGGAAAAGAGGAAGAAAAGGAGGACAAGTAATAAAGGAGAGGGTGATTACACTCAGTATACTTATTTACAGAGAATGAAATGACTGATGTTCTAAAGAAGAAATTCTCAGTAGTAAAGTTATTAGATTAAATTTCTTCTGTATACTTTAGGACTCAAAATTTTGTCTATTTACAGTCATTTACATTGAGAATATAGCCTTTAAAGCCTCTTCAGTTTACTAGAAAATAATGAACTGGCACATAACATACATAACACTTAAAATGAAATAATAGTTGGTTTCTGGTCTGGTTAATTTCTTCTTAGAATAATCATGCTCTTTCTACCTCTCCAGGAAGTATTCAACTTAAGTGACATCTTTTGTAATGCATTATATGTTTCCTTTTTAAAATTAAGAATCCTTTTTTTTTTTTTGAGAGGTTTTTGCTATAGGGCGCATGCGCTCGCCAGAGAGAGAGAGAGAGAGACAGAGAGACAGAAAGTGAGAAATCACCCCCCAGGGGGGATGGTCACGCCGCAATCCTCCATTCTCCTCTCGGGATCTTGGGCACTCACGCACAAGCGCTTGGCGTGAGTTTTAAGCCACCGGGTCCGGGATGCAAACCGTGGTCGACTACGTGGGAGTCCAGCAACATAGCCATTAAGCTAACTGCTAGTCCCAACGTATAAATTTTTGTTAAAAGAATCCAACCTATTTCAGCTGGACTAAAGAATACATATATATCTCCAAGTATTTTAAGTTTGTTTCTTGTTCTCATTACTCTTTTTCTCAATATCCCTTTATGACCTCCCCTTAACTCTAGTGAATTCTGCTGATTCACTTTTGTCCAATCGAACCTCAGGTTTAAATATATATATTAAATATTATACCTTAAGTTAATGGAATATTTCCATCATTAGTATGTTCAATTTCCTTCATTATTTTTTCAATTGATTGATTGTTCTCCATGCTTTTATATCTTACAGTCTTTCAGTTCTGCCATAGAGTGAGGACTTTTAGTATTTGAGTGGGGACATACAGTGCTTCTCTTTCATAGTCTGGCTTGCTGCACTTAGCAGTAAATTTTCCATAGTGATTTGCTTTTTATCTAGTACCAGGGTCTCATTGTTTTTTATGGCTGAATAATATTCCATAATGCACATGTGCAGCACTTTTTCAATCCATTTATTTGTTTGTGGGCATTTAGGTTGGTTCCATGCCTTAGCAATTATGAATATATACTGATATTTTAATGCTATGTAAAATTACCCTGAATATTTCTTCTAAAATTGAAAGGTATCTTCTCTATCCTATACCAACAAC
This sequence comes from Tupaia belangeri chinensis, assembly GCF_000334495.1. NCBI lineage: Eukaryota > Metazoa > Chordata > Mammalia > Scandentia > Tupaiidae > Tupaia > Tupaia belangeri. The sequence continues at coordinate 847,867 of NW_006160111.1, read as the reverse complement.
TTCCTTATACATTTTCAAAAATCTGAAACCTGAAGGAAATGAGTAATTTCTCTGTTGTAGTGTCAGTTTCAGCATAAGATCTTGGGTCCATATTTAATTGTAATTTTTTAAAAAGATAATTAATTTACAGTATAATATCTGCAGTTACAAAATATAATGTCATTAAAATGATTTTTCTAAATGTAGACATTCTAGAAACCAATAAAAGTTAGTGAGTGGTACGTAAATGCTCAAGATAGAAAGCATCAGGTACATGGAGAAGTGAACAACAGATTATTAAGCAAATGAGAGAATAAAAAGAGAATATAGTACATTTAAGCATAAAATTGATGAATGTCTGGATTATTTTCCTTATGTACAGGCATATTTTAAAAGAATGCTCATTTAACATCATTTTTGGAAGACTCTTCAGGTTGGTCAATGTGTCATGGTTTGAAATTTGCTAATGAAAGCACATTAAAATAAAATAAAGGAAAAGAACTGTTATCTTTTTTTAATATCCTATTCTTGACCTATTTTTATATTTCAAATTATCCCTTACAATTTCTTCAATATAACCTTCTTGAACTTAATAGTACTTTTAAATGTAATGCTTCTCTATAGCTGGGTAGGTGTATTTTTACAGCTCTTTCTTCAAGTTGGTGTCATAAGTAGGTCAGCATAATGAAATATATATGGAGCAATGGAAATGAGCAATTTTTGAAAAGTTGCATTTAGCATTGAATTGTGAATCCTGCCAAGTCTTGGTTCTGAAAACAATTAGAAAACATTATTTATTTTTGAAGTCATTTCATTATCAAGTGGAGTTTTTTCACCAGATTTCATAGAAAATAAAAGGAAAATAAACAAATAAGCTTTTCACATTAAATGAAGAATCTAAAAGAATGTTTTAGTTAAAATATGATATCAGTAATAACTGATACTTGATTATAAAGTAAAAAAAAATGCAGTGTTTGAGAAAAAGTAATCAACTAGTCGATCATGGTTTAGCCACTTTAACTGACTAATAACCTGCCTTCTTAAAATATGCCATATTCATTTGACTTTTAAGTTGAGCATTCTCCCAAGGATCTTTAACAAATAACCAGTACTATAAATTATGATCATTTTCCCAAATTGAGATCATGGTAAAAATCCATAAACAACTATAATGAATTAAACCAAAAATTGAACATTTTTCTCTTTTATTTTATGAATACTTTCCTCATTTGTATTTTAGAAACATTGTAATCAGATATGTCAGACAAATTTAATTAAAAGCCATATGATGTGCAAATGTCTCCACATCACCAAACTAAATCTTTCTATATACTATCCTAATGAAATCAATGGGTCAATCAATTTCAAAAGCATAATTTTGTTATTAATACCAAACATTAAACAAGTAATTGGGAGGGACAGATCCAGGATTTGTGGACCAAAGCTTATGTATTAATAACTTATCAGAGCTCTTTTAGATTAAAATTATTAAAATATATAAATAACAAATTAGAACAGTTATAAATGCTTAATTTACATTGAAATGAAATCACAGAACAAATTATAAAAATATTTCAGGGCCACCTGGTGTCATATTGGTTAATGTGGCTAGACCCCATGTGGCCAACTGTGCAGTTTGATTCCTGTACCTAACAGCTTAAAAAATATGATGGGTGCATGTGCATGTATACCTAAAGTCCTAAGAGGAGAATGGAGGAGAGGGAATTACAGTATGGCCATCTTCCCTGGAGAGGTATTTTCTCTCTTCCATTTCTCTATATATCCGTATCTCTTCAGTAAGTCATGAGCCCTATAGCAAATTTAAAATGAAAAAAGTGAAAAAAAAAGAAATGTTTATTCTACATTTAATTTTTTTAACTTCACTAAGATTCTCTCTTTCGTTAACATTTGAATTCTGAAATCAGTTTTGTGTTCCAAAAATGCTGAAATGATTTATAAAATCAATCCTAAACTAATTACATAAAAACAGTCATTAAAATTTTTTAATTAAAATCAAGTTGCATTAAGCTATTAAAGCTAACTACTTATGTTAAATATGTGTAAGAGTTTTGTTAGTGGGGCACATGTTTGTTTGGGTCATTTTGATACCTCAATGGCAGTTTGCATGATTCTTTAACCACTCCACTTAATCAGGAAAAGACATCTCAGACACTGTACAAAATAGTTTTGATAGCTTGGATTGCATAAAATCCTTTATGGTGTAACATAGTACTCCAACATGTTTGCTATAGGAAGTAATGCTTCCTATGTCCACACACAGGAAATATTTATTTCAAAAACTTTTTCTAAAAAGAAAAGCATTATGTAATGAGTTTATGACTGTATGTATTGCATTGCTGATATAATTGCGATAGGAAATAATGTCTAACTTGACTAGGTCTTGATGGGAACCCAACTTTATGTTCATAACTTGAAAGTTATGCAAATTGGAGGAAGTTTCCATAGGCTACTTATTGGTTCCATAACTTTTTAATCTTACCCTTCAATTCACAACTAATTCTGATATTTATGACCTATCAGTGTTGCTACACCATCTCTTGTACTCTACCTTTGTATTATGATGTTGGACGAAGCTTAGTGAATGGTGAGGTTAATCTGGATGCCATCTCACTACCTGGACGCCTAGCTATAAGTACTCACTAAACAACTGTGAACTTTGCAAGCATGCCCCACTATAATCAAATAAATGTATTCCCAACACAAATATATATCCTTAGTTTTACACCAAAATATATTTATTGGAGCACAAATAACATAAAAATTGGACTTAAATTACAAAATTAAATTGTCAAATTAACTAAAATAATTTATTATATATCCACTAATACTGTATACAACTTCTGTAGTTTTTTCCAGTGGAAAATGCATTTATAATTTTGACTAGTGCTTTAGGTGATGTGTCAAAGAATAGCACTAGAGTGGAAGAGGGCATGAGAACTTACTATCAATGATGCAAGGAATGTAGTGTTCTCAAATAATGTCTGACACAGAGTATTACATCCCAACAAATATCAGATTCATACCTTTTTTTTAATTTAGAAAAATGATGATTTGCAAAGGTTTAAAGAGAAGTTTAGTCCTACTACACACAATAATCGTTTTAAAAAATATTGGCAATTTCCTTTGGCCAGAAACCTATACATTCTATAAAACTTACATGCTATAGAATTTTGTATTTATTTATCTAAAGAGAAGTGAATAATATTTTGGTGGAACCAATAATCTTTGTCATCCCTGTTCTCCACAAATCTGTATGTCAGAATGATGCACTTGCCTTGCCTAAAACATAATTTTTTAGAAATTTCTACTATTTACAATGTATACAACCCCCTTTGTTCAAACTTATGATAATTAGAGGCCCTGTAGGATTTATATACAAAGGCTCAATTTCTGTTATTAGTGGACTTTGGATTTCACGAGAGAAATAAAATCAATGCATATAATCAGTAATGTTATCATTCACCATTTTATGTGTGTGTTTTTGGATATTTTTGAAGACACCTAAATTACTTCACACTTGTGAAATAAAATGTCAAAACAATTGATAATATTTCCTCTATAAAACAAAAGATTTCATAATTGTGTGCTACATATTTTAACATATTACATAGGGGAAGGTAGATATAATGTCACCTGACAAATACTGCAAAATAACAAAAATTTTATTTTTTCATATTTCATATGAATTTTCTTCTAATGCTGGTCCTGACAGAATTAAACATTTGTTGCTTGCCTTAATTTAGAACACAGCTTTGTTTCTGAAAAACTAAATGTAATTTTAGTCAATTTCCATGTACTCTTTATAATTGTAGTCATGCCAAATTATGTACTTACAAAATATTACAAGTATCAGCAATCATAAACTGACAGCTTATAATTATGTAATTACCATGTGGACTTATAGAATTATGATACCTAAAGATGTCAAAAAGTTTTAGTATGTTTATTAACTCTTTCCTGCTGTGAATCAAACTGAACTATATAGCAAATATAGAAAAAAACAGCAGATTATTTTGGAGTGTGCAATGATAAACCCAAGAAACAGGAATAACTTGAGTTAAGTAATATATGTTCAAATAATATATATTCTCTGAAAAATGTACTATATATGTGTATATTAAAAAGTATCTAGCATTCAATATTATTTTTACAATTAAAAAGTATACATGCATATGTGCCCAGTGTGATTGTCAAGCCAACAGGTCCAGGACTCGAACCATGGGGTAGCCATGTGGGATCTGGCATTATAACCATCATACCACCTGCTAAGCCAATATAAATTTATTTCTAAACAAGCTAATTCCCAACCAAAAAATTTCATACATATAAAATATGTATATATAAATAAATAAATAGTTTTTGACTTAAAAATCATTTCATATATAATTATCTAGTCTAGTAGCTAATTTAACACAATTTGGAGGGATAGCAGGTATGCTATTGATGCACAGTAAAATGCCATGCTCTATAAAAATGACTCACATGGGAAAGATCTGGGCTCACATCTGGAGACATGTGAGCTTATGATGTGGGGCTGGCGAAGGCTGGGATGATTCATGGCATCGAGGTTGTGTTCAGAGGTTCTGTCTCCTTTTCTCTCTCTTGCTTTCTCTGTCTCTTCACAGAAGAAATGATTGAATAATCTTAAAAACAAACACTTTTTTATATAAAAGGCATTTAGATATAAATTGGATAATGAGGTTTTGGGGTCTTCTTAAGCACAGAAGAAAACACAATAGCATAGATAAATGAATCAAGCAATTTGAATGTAGGTTAATATAAATTATATGGTATGGTAGGCCAGTAAGTAACATGATGATTGGGATGACTGGACTCCCACGTATTCAACCACAGTTCAAGTCCTGGACCTACTGCCTTGTTTTCTCCTCTCTAGCACACAAGCCCTATAACAAATGAAAAAAAAAAAAAGATGATAATGAAAAAATGAAGTTATATTTAAAAATTATATGGTATGAAAAACAGAAAAAATATTGAAAGGGATGAATAAAGTTTTAGGAAGCTTTAGGACAATATAAAATTATATCATTTATGCAATTAAAATTTCCAAAAGAGAGAAAAAAGAAACTAAGGCAGAAAACAAACAAACAAAAAAACTTTAAGAAGATATCACCAAATACTCACACATGTAGAGAACAGCAAAACTTTACAAATTCTATAAGGCCAATGAAACCCAAACAAAATGAAAAAAATAAATGCCTAAACACATGATATTGAAGCAAGTATAAATCAAATATAAATTTTAAGTCATATTAAAAAACAGAGATAATAGAAAGACAAAGCATTAATGGATTAATGGGACAAAGAAATGTGGTATTATCTGGTGATAATTTTATAGTTTTATCAACTGGACTAGGGATAAATGTTCACATGTTGGAATATTCACTTCGTCAGCTAAATAACACGACTGAATGTATAAAAGAAAATGAAATAAAAAATATTTTTAAAAATTAAGGTTTATATCATTAACAATTTATTTTTAGTTTTATGAAATGCCCTCTCTACAAAGAAGTTTACCAAGCTGTCAGGTGCCTGCACTTGTTGTAATTAACTGTTGTATCAATGGTTTAGATATGTAGCCATTTCCCACGTGCCCATAGACTATTGCTGGAGATAAATATTAAGATGGTTTTCCAGTAAATATGGTTTCTACAGCTACTCAAAATTTATTTTGATAGACATTTATCTTATGGTATGATTTTTCATTGTATTTGTATGATTCCACCTTTTCAAAATATGTAAAATTTTATTTTATAACATGTACTTTTGGGTATCTTTAAATAAATATGTATTTTCAATATGAGTTAAATTCCTCAATAATTGTTTTCTAAAAATACAGGTTTGTGTCAGCCCTGTAACTCAGAAGTTAAGGGAACCAATTCCACATGGCCTACCATGATTGAATCCTGGCCCCAGTGGCTTGAAAGCAAGCCAGAACATGTGCAAGCACGCCCAAAATTCTGATCAGAAGGCGGAATAGAGAAGAAAGCATCAGGGCACTTTCTCTGTCTATCTCTGTCTGTCTATGGCTACATACACGTGTGTGTGTGCGTGCATGCACACGCATGTGCATATACAAAAAATAAAATTAAATTAAAACAGGTTTGTTTTGACTCAAGAATTTTTATTCTTGAAGCTGGCAGGTGGTGTAGTAGTTAGGGCTCTGGACTCCCAGTGGCATTTGAGTCTCAGACGCGGTACCTTGTTTTCTCACACTCTCTTTCATCCTCTCTCTCTGTCTCTCTCTGGTGATCTTGTGTGCCCTCTAGCAAATTAAATAATAATAATAATAAATGATAAAATTAAATAAATGATTTTTAAAGTAATTTTTATTCTCGTGATTATGCTTCATTTTCTCTAGTAAAAATTAAATATTTTATATAGTAACAAAGCAGATTAAAAGTTCAGGATAATTAAGCTCCTAAATAATTGTATTCTCAATAAAATTTAACATACAAAAACTTTCAAACTATTTTTTGACCATATCAATATGTTAAACTATTTTTCTCAAAAAATGCAATACAAGAATATAACTATAAGAAATACTATACATTCTAGCAAATAAATAATTTTTTTTGGAGAGATTTTTTTCACTATAGGGCGCGTGTGCTCGCCAGACAGACAGAGAGAGACACAGAGCACAGAGACAGAAAGCGAGAAATCAACCCCCAGAGGGGATGGTCACGCCGCAATCCCCTCTCCTCCATTCTCCTCTCCGGATCTTGGGCACGCACCCACACGCACCCGGCGTGAGTTTTAAGCCACCGCGGTCGACCATGTGGGAGTCCAGGGACATAGCCATTACGCTAACTACTGGTTCCCCAAATAAATAATTTTTAAAAATTAACACTTGGGCCAGTTCCAAAACCTGATGTGCAGTTCGATTCTCAGACACAGCGTCTTGAGAAATGCGTTGGGCATATGTGTGTGTGTGTGTGTGTGTGTGTGCTCAAAACCCTGGAAGGAGGGAGAAATAGAGGATATAATGGAGAGAAATAGAATGAATTGCTGCATGACCATTCTCCATGGGGGAGGGGATGGTGCTTTCTCTTTTCCCTTTCTCTCTTTCTCTGTCTCTATGATGAGCACATACAACATCTAGCAAAATTAAAAAAAAAAAGGAAAAAAATCAACCCAAAAATACAGTACATACACACATGTACACATATTAACACACAAATACATGTTTCAAGGAATTGTATATTCTATTTTCTGAAGAGGAACTAGGTACAAAACTGGAAAAGAGAAATTTCAGCTATGAATTCACTTGCAAGGCAGACTGTTACATAAAGTGCAAAGAATTTTCTAGGAAGTGAACATACATTTGTTGGTAGTTGTACTAGTTCTGTGACTACTAGAACCTTTATTGGGCATATATGTAGAAAAGGGGATGCATTTGTTCTCATATCTTGCAGAATTAATGGAATGTGGCATAACAAAACAGTACATTTTATTCTCTGACAAATGCTAAGTGATATATTACAGGACACTCAGTAAATGTTTTATGTATTTGAAGAGTTACTTTTTTATTTATTTTTTAAAGGTTTTTGCTATAGGGCCTCTGTGATCACCAGAGAGCAGAGAGGCAGAGAAAGACGTGAGAAGGAAAATGAGAAATCACTCACCCCATCCCCCAGGATGATGGCTATACACCATCCCTTCTCTTCCTGGGATTTTGGGCACACACTCATATCGACTGGCTCAAGTTGCCAGGTCTGGAAATCTAACCACGGTCAACCACATGGGAGTCCAGAACCCTGACCACCACACCACCCGCTGTCCTCTGAAGGGTTACTGTAACAACTACACTATCAAGTTATCATTTGCTTTTTCCATTGCTGCCTGCTTTAGGCTTTGCCTGCTGCCATGCAAACTGATCCCCCTTATTCCTCCTTACACAAAACAGGCTTGATAAAAGTGCATTTTAAGTTTTCTTTCCTTTTCAGCACTTGTTATGGTGCAGAATGGTATACACTGTGGTGGAGAGTATACTAGAATCTGAAATGGTTGGACTAGACTACTTTTTAATTCTGACACTAATCACGATTTCAGGGGTCAGTCAGGACATCATTCTAGGTTAGAGATTCTTATTTTGTAAAAACTTATTATGTTTTAATGTATCTTTTTTTTTTTCCATTTTAAAACTCTGTTTTAGCCCTAAATGACAGTTTATGGAAAATCTTTCTGCACTGTAGCAGGTTTCTTTGGAGGACCTTCATATCACACCTTTGCCTTCCCTGGTTTTAATTTTTGTACTATGGCACACACTGTTGAAATCTGCTCTACTCTTTTACAACTTACTGAATCAATTTTATTATCAATATGAATTCCAGAAGTGTTACACTATCCAAGTGTTTGTGATCAGAAAGTACAGAACAAGATGGCTGATGAGAAGCACTTAGCCCTCATCTCCTCTCCAATCAAGATAGCAAATAATAATTCAGATATATTTTGACTGGAATTTCTTAGGAAGAAAACTTAAAACCACCAAGGAAAGACGAAAGTTTTCTGGAACATGGAAACTCAAGAAAAACAGCACAGATAAGATCTGAAGCCTGCAGCCACTGAGACCAACTGCAATCAGTTTCCACTGATTGGAAACTGTGCCTCCTTTTCTGGGAAAGCTGAATAAGAGAGCCTTTGCAGCCTCTGAAGCAACTGTGGAGGGGATTTCTAGACACCTGGGAGCCCAGAACTCTGCATAGCTTTGGACCCAGTGAAAGGTAACTCCTGAGATTGACCAACTTTTATAGCAAGGTCATTTTCATTACTTGGAATAAAGTCAGAGGAATAAATTTCAGTAAACTGAAATGAAATCTCCAGTTTCACTGTGACCAAATATATATATTAACGTAGTAGAGTCTATAGGTACATGAACCTTTTTAATCCATAGTGGATACTCATTTGTTCGAGGATGAAATTTCCCTAGGGGGTATTCATTTGCCCACAATTTCTATAGGCATTAATTCCTACAATTAATGGAAGATATAATGTGCACTGTTAGTGTTGCAGAAGCTCTTTGCTATTTTTTACAACTACTTATTATCACTTGTACATATTTTATTATTTATGTAAAAATAAATGTATATATGTTGATAAAATAGTCTTGAAGAGAAAAAACATACTTCATAGACTGTATTTGGTACCCATAGTCTATTTTCCTCCAGGTTTTCATGGGGGCTGTAAGCACTCAAATTGAGAAGCACCAGAAGCAGACATATTGATCTTCCCAGGTTCCCCAAGCTATTCTACCCTATTTGCCAACTTAATGGAAATGTGAGAGAACAGACATTTGCCTGGAGGATAGTGACTGAATATCTAAGGACTCCGAATAATGAACATTAGACAAATGAAAGATGTAGCTCCCCATTTAGAATATGTTTCTCTAGAAGCAAATTCACTGCTCACAACTAGTTGATTTTTTTCCTCCTTAGAGTAGTAGAGATGCTGTTCTTCTAAGGGCCAACATAAGATGAACCAAGAAAAATCCTTGAGACAGTTGAGTAAATTTAGCAGCATCATTTTCTTTCACTATTGAACCACTTTAAGTTCAACATTTCAACAAATGCTGTGGGTACCATTTTCAGTCTAGAAAATAAAAGCCCTAAAAGTATTAGAAGATTTGATATAACCCAAAGTCTTCCATGTAGAATTTAATGTCAAAATGAAGAATGAACTTTGAAACTAAGAGTTTCAACATGACACAGTATATCCAAAGATATTTCATCACTATTATAAACTAGATAGCTCTCTAGAGTTAGACACACCTTAGATATATTCCCAATGATCAAAACCCGTAGAATTATAAATTGTTATTATTGACTGACTTGTCTTTTTCTTTGAAGCAACTAATTATGTTTTTGCCAAACCAATGCAAATGGTGTTTGTGCAGTTGAGCCCTTTTATTCATTAGAGATAAGATTCAAACTAAGGACAGTAAGTCTTGAGTAGGTCTGGTTCCAAAGCTGGCCAAGGATATGCAAATTCCTCCCTAGTAATCGCAGATATGACAGTAGACAGGCAAGAATGAGGACTTTGTGGGATCCCTATTCAAGACTTTCTTTACACATTACTGCTATGATTGTTCAGAATCAAATGAATTGTCATGGGCAGACTAATCCACAGGAGACTATTTTTCACACTGAATACCTTCTGTCAGTCTCGTCTAAGGAATATCATAATTCTTACTGATGACACCAAATCCATAGTATTGAAGCTATTTATTTTATTTCTATATAAACTATATAAGCTGTTTATATTGTATCTGCACCCATGTGAAGATATAAGCATGGAATTATGTCTTTAAAATCCAATTTTTTACAGTGCTTGTTTTTCTGATTTTTGTGGAGGTCAAAAGAAAATGTAGAAAATGCATGAACATGAAGGTCATTATACTAGAGTTCTGTTAGGTGATAAAATAAAAGGAAATTCAAAGATGACAACCATGCACAGCATCTGGCATCCTGTCACCTGAACATTTTTATAACTAAACTGCGACATGTGTTTTTGTGGGAATGTGCCAGATGGACACGGCGATAATACACCACCCTGAATTACAGCTCTCAGAGGAGGCGATTTGCATGTCCCCACTTACACTGTCTCAGGGTAGGAGAGTGCTACAGAAGGGAAACCAAACTGAAGGTTGAAAAAAGCCTAACTGGCTCAATTTAAATTTTCCTGTGATCATTAATTGCTTTATACCTTAAAGGAAATGACTAAATTGCCTATATATTTAGTGTTTGTTGTTGGTGATAATGTTGGTATCTACCAATAACGAACAGCAGTTTGGTTTCTCAGACCGCCTTTTTCAGAAATGAGGTGACTTTTTTTTTTTTGGAGAGATTTTTGCTATAGGGCGCGTGCACTCGCCAGACAGACAGAGACAGAGACAGAAAGCGAGAAATCACCCCCCAGGGGGGATGGTCACGCCGCAATCCCTTCTCCTCCATTCTCCTCTCGGGATCTTGGGCACGCACGCACACGTACCCGGCGTGAGTTCTAAGCCACCGGGTCCGGGACATGAACCGTGGTCAACTACATGGGAGTCCAGCGACATAGCCATTACGCTAACTGCTGGTTCCCAGAAGTGAGGTGACTTTTAATCCAGGCATGGAAGCTTTCTGTTAAAATAATTTGTTCATAACATTTTTAATATACTAATCCCTTTGAATTTCTCACCATCATTAGCTTGGGGGGATAAAAAAGTCAATGCTGGTATTACAATGGAGACCTTATTCTATACACACAACAGTTCACCTCTTGGTGGAAGTGTCACACACTTCTTCTTTACCTGTCTGTATCATTTTGTCAGCAGCTATTGTATATAAACAATTGCTTCCACCTGCTCTAAAAACGTTTTGACACATCTATGCATGTAACTTATTTTAATTTTAAACAATATAATAGAAAATATAACCTCTAACAGTATCTAGAAATTAATGGCTAAATTTCGCTGTTAATAGATATGCATTTTAAAGAAACCACAAAAACAAAAAAGAAGACCTTTGCTAAAAGCCTATTTGAGGGCCTGGCATTTTAAATACATTATTTAACTTAATCCCTGTAAAAATATTTAAGGAAAATAGTATTTATACTTCACTAATGAGGAAGAAAACTTGAACAAGGGCAGTGATTTTAAAAGTGGCATAGCCAGAAGAAAGTTAATCTCTGATTAGGAACAAGGTCTGTGAACTTTTCACTATACCACACTGATACCAATATAATTAACAGCATAACATAGCTCATTGAGATACATTATTACTTTCAGGAATTTTTTTTTTTTTCTATCCTCAACCTGGTATTTGCAACATGGTATCCTATGCTTTGAGAAAACACTTTTTTTAAATCTAGAATTGAAAATTAAAGTGGAATCACATAATTATGGTCTATAAATCCAGAGTGGACACAATAGAAATTGCATTTGTTACATTGGTTTTGTTAATACCTCTTTTTTTGAGAGGTTTTTGCTATAGGGCGCGTGCGCTCGCCAGACAGAGACAGAGAGACAGAAAGCGAGAAATCACCCCCCCCAGAGGAGATGGCCACACCACAATCCCTTCTTCTCCATTCTCCTCTAGGGATCTTAGGCATGCATGCACATGCGCCTGGCGTGAGTTTAAGCCACCGGGTCCAGGACTCGAACTGCAGTCGACTATGTGGGAGTCCAACAACATAGCCATTACGCTAACTGCTGATCCCCGTTGATATCTCTTTTGAGATGAAAATCCAAGGCTGTGGTTTTTCAGGGATGGATTAAAAAAAAATAAAAAGTGAGAAATAGCCACTATCTTAACATTCTTAGCTAAAAAAAATCCTGACTCTTTTTTCTTACAAATTCATTTTGTAATAGTTGGTTTCCATTGTATTATCAGTTCTAAAAGTGTTAAAAAAATAAAAGTTATTTAGAAAATTTAGATTTTAGTCGTTACTAGGTTAACAGAAAAACACAATGAGAATCAATGAATAGATATTTTATTTGACCACCCATAACTTGTCCCTTTCATAAATTTTCTAAGGCATGTCTAATATTCTCTCTGTTAACATATAGCACATCCAGTTACCAATTTAACATATGAGAGAATAATTGTGAAATCTAATCCATCATTGCCAAAGATGGTGACCCATCTTAACTCAGGAATCCTCATCTAAGGCATTCTAAGTATGGGATATAATTAAAGAATTCTGGGTTGATTTTTCAACCTTATTAGCTCTGATAAGGCACTTCTCGTAGAAAAGTGATTTAGGAGATCATGAAATCCAGTCACAGAGTATGTGACAGTGCTTCAGTGCAGCACGATCTCTGCACCTGCCAGGATGAACCACACATGCTAGCATGCTAGAGCCTTAAATCATGGGTTGAGCTCTCCTTTCCATGTCTGAGTATTTTTTTTTTTTTTGGAGAGGTTTTCGCTATAGGGCGCGTGCGCTCGCCAGACAGACAGAGACATAGAGACAGAAAGCGAGATATCACCCCCCAAGGGGGGATGGTCACGCTGCAATCCCTTCTCCTCCATTCTCCTCTTGGGATCTTGGGCACGCACGCACACGCGCCCGGCGTGAGTTTTAAGCCACCGGGTCTAGGACGTGAACAGCGGTCAACTACGTGGGAGTCCAGCAACATAGCCATTATGCTAACTGCTGGTTCCCCATGTCTGAGTATTTTGAAAACAAGTTTAGTGTTCAAAATCTGATCAGATCCATAAAGGCTATTCCAATATGTGATACTTAGGTCAAGCTAAATCATATGGTACAAACTCATGAGTTCTGTCAATTGAAGAAAATTTTACTGTCTGTTTGGTTTCATAATTTAACATAGCTGTTCTTTTTGGGAAAACTGCTGACAAAGTAACCTGACTACATTATTATTATTACCTATTTGGAAGTTTCATTATCACAAAATAAATAAAATAAACTTTAAATATATATAATCATAATCACATTAACTATGCTTCATGAGTATGACAAAATGTGTATAAATAATTATAATTTTATGAATGTCAAAAATCATTTCTTCATAGAAATAATGTTTTCTTTTGTTTTTGTTTGTTTTTTGCTATAGGGTGCATGAGCTCACCAAAAAGACAGAGAGAGACAGAAAGACAGAAAATGAGAAATAACCCCCCAGGGGGGATGGCCACACTGCAATCCCTTCTCCTCCATTCTCCTCTTGGGATCTTGGGCACGCACGCACACGCGCCCGGCGTGAGTTTTAAGCCACCGGGTCTAGGACGTGAACAGCGGTCAACTACGTGGGAGTCCAGCAACATAGCCATTATGCTAACTGCTGGTTCCCCATGTCTGAGTATTTTGAAAACAAGTTTAGTGTTCAAAATCTGATCAGATCCATAAAGGCTATTCCAATATGTGATACTTAGGTCAAGCTAAATCATATGGTACAAACTCATGAGTTCTGTCAATTGAAGAAAATTTTACTGTCTGTTTGGTTTCATAATTTAACATAGCTGTTCTTTTTGGGAAAACTGCTGACAAAGTAACCTGACTACATTATTATTATTACCTATTTGGAAGTTTCATTATCACAAAATAAATAAAATAAACTTTAAATATATATAATCATAATCACATTAACTATGCTTCATGAGTATGACAAAATGTGTATAAATAATTATAATTTTATGAATGTCAAAAATCATTTCTTCATAGAAATAATGTTTTCTTTTGTTTTTGTTTGTTTTTTGCTATAGGGTGCATGAGCTCACCAAAAAGACAGAGAGAGACAGAAAGACAGAAAATGAGAAATAACCCCCCAGGGGGGATGGCCACACTGCAATCCCTTCTCCTCCATTCTCCTCTTGGGATCTTGGGCACACATGCACACGCGCCTGGCGTGAGTTTAAGCCACTGGGTCCAGGACTCAAACTGCGTTCGACTACGTTGAGTCCAGCAACATAGCCATTACGCTAACTGCTGGTCCCATAGAAATAATTTTTCATAGATTTATTTGTTACAGGATTTTAAAAAATAGAATAAAGGTAAAATCTGTTTTGAATTTTTTTACTAAATAATGGAACACCTATCCCACCCCATTGCCCAATTAAACAAGAAATACATTATGAAAATTTCATTCAAAAGATCTATTAATATTTTTTGTAAAATTGCACCATAGATCAATCATAATTGGACATCTGTCATAGACAGTGTTCACCAAGTTATTAACTAAAACTTTACAACTTATAAGATTTATTTTGCTGTTTGTCTTAGTTCATAAAAAAAAGATTCAGAATTAACAGATTTCTGCATTAGTTTAGAAAATAGTGACTACGTTCATGTTTTCTACAAGCATTTTGTTTTATAAATCAGAGGTAGATAAAGGTTAAATTAATGTAGTTTGCAACTCGTTTAAATAAAGCTTTTGAAAAAAAGTTAGCAAATGAACTTCTATTTATATTTTTAAAACAGGGTAGAAATTATTCTACTTCTTTATTAGATTAAAGGAAGTTCAAAAAAAAATAAGTGATGGATTCTACCCTGTTTGATATTACTTTGTTACATATGAAATAACAGTGACAGGTAGAGGCAAGATTCAGAATACCTTCTAAGTGCCATACATATGGCAAATGCTATTAGGTCCTGCAAGAGAGCAAGGTCCTCTAAGATGAAATGGTTAGAGGTAATTTTATAGGGGTGAAAGGATTTAAAGGGGTGGAACAATCAGAGTGGAGAAATTGACTATACAAATTGAGTTAAGATCCATGGAGATTCACTTTTTATCTGGTACTCAAGAACTTACTCTTTCCAATTTTAACCTGGCAATAAAAAGTTCAGAGTTTTCAGAGTACAGGATCTAATTTCATGGTATTCTGTTTTTGGAGTTCTGAATAAACCTCATCATGTGAAAGTAATGGAAGGGAGATTTGAGAACCAACTCCCTGAGTTTGTCTTTGAATAGCCTTGAGTAAATCCAATTCAGAGGTTTTGCCCTGCAGATATGCTGAAATTTGCTAGTAATAGTAGACGTTGTAAGATCGATGTTTGAAAGGAATAGGGGAAATGAAGGCTGAGAAAGGTGAAATTAACTTTCTTAGTAACTAGCATCAAAATTCATTATCTTCTCTCTCCGGATTTGCTTCTTTAAACAACCATCTCCTTGTCATTGTTTAAATTTAGATGTACTAGTTTTGACTCCAGGCAAAGGACATCTTATTTTCATCAAATTGTTTCCTAAAATAGCATTCTGCAACTTTGTGACTTGATACAGCCTTGGAGTGCCATGGCAGATGTTTGTTGCTACTGTTGTTAATGTTCCTTGCAATTTCATGTAGAATCTTGGGAAATCTTTATCACTGCATTCTTTTTTGCCAATATCTTTTATTGATTTTAATTCCTTACATGAATTTTTAATATAGCTAAAGTATTTCTAAGTGACTTTTTCTCCCATCCATTCTTTCTGTAAACTCAAGGTCAAAACTCATAATAAATAACTATATAATAAGCTGGGTCCATACATAAGTAGCACTGGCTTGTTCTTATTCTGTTATTCTTATTTCTAAAACCAAATGACATTTCAACACATGCTCTGTGAAGGTTAAAAACTGAAAGACATAGGAAGGGAGGTTTCATGTTCTGTGTTCATACCTTTTGCTTTGTTTATAGTTCGAATGATTATTTTCTCCGTGAGATGTGGAGTTCTTACAGGACACATGCCATGACGATTTCATTCAGCATCCTACCCCAAGCATGTCGTATAGCTCCAACCTTTCTTGGAGACATTCAGTCTTTGTTGAATGATTGAAGCTTGACTAATTCCCAAAGATAACAACAAGGAATAATGTTCAAGAAGTATGAACCTTCGTCAGAGTCTCAGTTTAAAATAAACAAAACAATTAAAGTAACATGGTTGAGTTTACCAGAATATTAATAATTGCTGTTACTCTTCTGGAGACTGAATGAACATGATCATTTATAATTATAGAGGTGAGTTACTTCACTTTCCGTTCTTTTCAACCCCTCCGTTTGAACACCCATGGCACTCTTGAGTACTGTGGTACTAGGTAGGTGAACACTTCAATTGTCTGCATTCTGTGTATTTTATGTATTGTTTTTTCAGGATTTCTTTTCGGCCTGAGTCAGTCAGTATATACTCATCAGGCAAGTGCACAATTCCAGTTTATTGTGGTGAGAAGATATGCTTTACAAAAACTACTTACTATGGTCATTTAAGTGTCAGGTCAGTTTATTCCAGTATTAAAAAACAAAACAAAACAAACCCCTGAAAAGTCTTGAAAATGAACAAATAAGAATTCCTTCCTGACTAGAGTTAGGTGGTATCTGCTACTCTTGACTTCCTTTCTGATACTCACTTTTGAACTTGGTCCTATAATTTTTAAAAATACTGTATGGTTTTCTCAGGGTTATAACTAGAATAATATATGCTTTTACTTTCTAAAGTCAGAAAGTTTTAAAAGTGAAATGATGCACTGATAATAAGTAGGTAGAAAAACTAGATATACATGTGTGTTATGTCATGCAGTCATATTAATATATTAATGGGTAATTCATCATAATCTAATTTATTACTGTCTCTATCTTCAAGAAATTCCACATTTACTACCACATTTCGTTGTCTCTGATGTATAACATTCTTGATTTTTACTTTGCCACAGCAAACATTTGTCAGTTATATACTACCTATAAGGATGTACTGTGAGATATTAAGCTATAATAATAGCTTCAACATAATTTTGTGTATTGGAAGATACACAGAAAAATGAGACATAGCTCTTACAAAAGTTCTTTAAAATAGACATGTTTGTACAAAAGTAACATCAATATGAGTTGGCATTGAGTATAAATAGAAGAGCAAAGTACTAAGGAAAGAGAATTATTTTTCTAAATAAAACCATTTAAATATGCATTCAAGAGTACATAAGATTCTGATGGAATAAAATAGAAATAATACAAGGCACAATCTAATGAAGAAACAGAACATTTAATTCATTGAAATGGTTATACTTTATAAAAGAATTGTTTAACAAAATGGGGTAGTGAAGCATCCTTGAGATTAGCAACAACACTGACATTAACAGCAATTCCTTTTTTCATTTTCATTTTATTTTATCTTTTTATTATGATTATTTATAATACATTCAATCACTATACATCATTTAGATTATAAAGAGATTTTACCCAGCATGATACTCATCTCAGTCCAGTTGAGAATACTATACACATCCTCATCAACAGATAGCAAACCATACCTGTGTCCCACAAATATCTTATCTCCCTTTATTTTCCCCCAAATTTCCTTTCCTGCACTCTTCCCCTCCCACACTCTCTTTCTACTTTGTCTCTAGTGTCCACAACAATTTTTAATACTTTTATGTCCTCCAGTTTTTCAGTCTCTGCCATAGAGTGTGGATAGTCTGTATATGTTAAGCAGAGACATACACTGTCTCTCTTTCATAGCCTGACTTGCTTCACTGAGCAACAAATCTTCCCTGTTCGTTCACTTTCTATCAAATTCCAGGGTCTTGTTGTTTCTTATGGCTGAATAATATTCCATGGAGTATATGTGCCACACGTTTTTCAATCCATTCATCCATTTTGGACATTTGGGTTGGTTCCATGTCTTAGCAATCGTGAATAGTGCTGCAATAAATATAGTTGTGCAAGTGCTTTTCTGACTCTGTATTCTCCTGCTCCTTTGGGTAGATACCCAGGGGTGGGATTGCTAGAACATATGGTAGTTCTATTTGCAGGTCTTTAAGGAACCTCCATATTGTTCTCCACAGTGGCTGGACCAGTTTATATTCCAACCAACAGTGTAGGAGTGTTTCCTTTTCACCACATCCCTGCCGGCACTTATCTTTTTTTTTTTTTATCTTTGCTATTCTGACTGGAGTTAGGTGGTATATCATTGTGGTTTTGATCTGCATCCCCATTACTATGAGGGATATTGAGCATTTTTTCATATACTTTTTGGCTGTTTGTGTGTTTTCCTTAGAAAGTTTTTTATTCAGCTCATTTTCCCAACTTTTAATTGGGTTAATCATTTTCTTCTCGGTAAGCCACTTGAGTTCACTGTGTATTCTGGTTACCAGTCCACTATGTGAGGTGCAGTTAACAAAAATTCTCTCTCATTCCGAGGGTTGTTGACTCACACTAATTACTGTGTCCTTTGCTGTGCAGAAACTTCTTAATCTGATGCAATCCCACCTATCTATTTTGGGGATTATTGTCTGTACTTTGGAGGTCTTTCTTAAGAAGTGTTTGACTAACCCAGAGTTTTCCTCCAGTAAGTTTGCAGTCTTAGGTTTAGATCTTTGATCCACTTTGAGTTGATTTTTTTTCTTTTTTGAGAAGTTTTTGCTATAGGGAGCATGTGCTTGCTAGAGAGACAGAGAAAGACAGAGAGATGGAAAGCAAGAGAAATCACCCCCCTAGGAGGGATCCCTTCTCCTCTCGGGATCTTGGCCATGCATGCACACATGCCCAGTGTGAGTCTTAAGCCAGCAGATCTGGGACGCGAACCACGGTTGACTACGTGGGAGTTGTGGGAGTCCAGCGACATAGCCATTACACTAACTGCTGGTCCCAAGTTGATTTTTGTTAATGATGACAGATAGGAGTTTAGATTCATCTTTCTGCAGATGGATACCCAGTTTTTCCAGCACCATTTACTAAAGAGATTTTCTTTTTCCCACTGTATTGACTGGTACCATTTGTCAAATATCAGTTGGCTGTGTCTTTTGGGTTTATTTCTGGGGTATCTACTGTTCCATTAGTCCTCATGTCTGTTTTTGTGGCAATACCATGTTGTTTTGATTATCACAGTTTTGTAATATATTTTGGGGTCAGAAAGTGAGATGCCCCTTACTTCACTCTTTTTGCACAGGATGGCTTTGGCAATACAGGGTCTTTTATGGTTCCAGACAAATTGTATGATTGTCTTTTCTAGATCTGTGAAGAATATCTCTTGCAATTTTATAGGCATCACATTAAACATGTAGATTAATTTGGGTAGGATTGGCATTTTGATTATATTAGTTCTACCAATCAAGGAACATGGGATGTTCTTCCACTTTTTTTTGTGTTATTTTTGACTTCCTTTTTAAGGTTTTCACAGTTTCCCTTATTGAAGACTTTGACATCCTCGGTTAGTTTTATTCCTAGGTATTTTATACTTCTTGTGGCTATGGTAAATGGGATTACATTCTTTAGTTCTGCCTCTGTCTGCTTTTTGTTTGTGTAAAGAAATGCTATAGATTTTTGTAAGTTAATTTTGCAACTTGCCACTTTACTGTATGCATTTATTACTTCAAGAAGTTTTCTTGCAGATACTATCTGTTCTTCTATTTACACAATCATGTTGTCTGCAAACAGAGATTATTTTAGCTCTTTTTTCCCTATTGGAATGTCTTCTATTTCTTTCTCTTGTCTGATTGCATTGGCTAGGACTTCCAGTACTATGTTGAATGGGAGCAGAGAAAGTGGGCAGTCTTGTCTTATACCAGTTTTTAGTGGGAAAGCATAATCACTGGAACTAGTACTCTGGCAGCAATACTAATACCTGAACTTGCATAAATGCACATTTTCTTTTTTTTGGAGAGGTTTTTGCAATAGGACGCGTGCACTCACCAGAAAGAGAGACAGAGAGCAAGAAATCACCCCCTGGGGGGATGGCTACGCTGCAATCCCTTCTCCTCCATTCTCCTCTCAGGAGATCATGAATGAAAAAAGGAAAGTTTGGACAATTTAATTCAGATTTAAGATGCAGTTTGACTCGAGTTGCTGAAACATAAATTGCACTAGTAGCAAAATCCTTTCAAATTCTTTTTCTCCCAAGGAATTGTATAAAGAATTATAGGGAGTTAAGTGAAAATGTAATAAAGATTTATTTTTTTTTTCCTGTAGGGCACGTGCACTCACCAGAGAGAGACCAAGAGACACAGAAAGTTAGGGAAAGTGAAATATCACTCCCTGGGGGTTGGCCACTCTGCAATTCCTCCTCCTTCATTTTTCTCTCAAGATTTTGGGGACGTACAGACAAGCACCAGTGTGTTTTCAAGCTGCTGGGTCTGGGACTGAAACTGAGTCATCTATGTGGGATCCAGTACCTTAACCACCATGCCACTTACTGACACTGAAAGTTCAGTTTTAAAAATCCTTAAAATCAGGCTTTACAATGATGACCCATTGAAGAATGATCTATATCATTCCTGCATATGTAATAGAAAAACAGTCTACAAATAAGATTTAAAGATAATAATAGTGAGGAAATACTTCAACCATTGAAGTAGCAAAGGAAAAAAAAAAAAGACGAGTTAGACTTCAGGTAATTTTTTTCTACAAAAATATGTTTTATTTTATTGGGGCTTAATACTCATTTCATACTCATAAAATACACTTATTGAAACTGTTCAGTTTGATGTTTTCACAATTATATAAACCCATGTAACTACCATTTGGAATAGGAGACATATCATTTCTAATTTCCAGAGTCACTTCTTGCACATTCCAGTCAATTTCTTTTCTACATAAGAAGAAAGCCTATTCATGAAACTGTAGATTAGTTTTGCCTATTTTTTTTTTGAAATAATTACTTATTTTATTTATTATTAAGATTTTAAAAAAATTGCCATATGGCATATGTGCTCACCAGAGAAAGGAGAGAGAGAACATTCAACAGGTCTGGGACTCAAACAACGGTTAAAGTCAGTCATATGGGAGTCCAGTTCTTAACTGTCATGGCATCTGCTGGTTTCCAGTTTTGCCTATTTTTGGATTTAACATCCATGAAATCACAGTGAGTTTTTTTTTCACATCTAACATTTTTTGCTCAACATATTATATTTGAAATAGTCTTTGTCGTATTAGTAGTTCATGCCTTTTAATTGCTGATTAATATTAATTTTATTACTTAAACATAAGGTTTATCCATCCTCTGATGACAAAAGTTAAGGATGTTTCTAGCCTAATGTTATTACAAATAAGACTGTTCTAGTCATTATTTATCAAGTTATTTTATAGACATCTTTTTAATTACTTTGTGTAAATACCAATGAATTATTTATAATGAATTATTATAAATACCAATGAATTATATTTATACATTACACACATATATATATATTCAAAATAGTAATACAATTTAATATACCTGCCAGCAGACTGAGTATTACAATCACTTTATTTATTGAACAATGTCTCTTTTATTTTATACAATGTAATGGGAGAAAAATGCCATCACATTATGATTTTAATTTGTATTTTCTTGATGAACTAAATAAACATCTTTTCATATACTTATCTGTCATTAATGCAACTTTGTTAAGATTCAAATCTGCCCAGTTTCAATTAAGGTTTATTTTTCCTATTTTTATTGAATTGTAAGAATTCTTCATTTCTTACAAAT
Source organism: Tupaia belangeri chinensis (assembly GCF_000334495.1). Taxonomy (NCBI): domain Eukaryota; kingdom Metazoa; phylum Chordata; class Mammalia; order Scandentia; family Tupaiidae; genus Tupaia; species Tupaia belangeri. Next base: position 825,975 of record NW_006160111.1, on the reverse strand, counting down.
AAAAACCTTTTTCAGATTTATTTACTAAAAATAAAATTGATCTTTTAATGTTTAACTTGTTGCTGCGGTTTGAATGTGTCTTGTCTAAAATTCATGTGTGCTAGAAACTTAATTCCCAGTCCAACAGAATTAGGAAGTGTGACATTTTGAAAGGTGTCTATAATAGGTAAATGAGGACTCTGCTCTCATCGGTAGATTGATGTTCTATAAAGAGTGATTGCAAAAGTGGATTTTCTCTTGTCTGTTCTTATTCCATGTGAGGACATAGTTCTCCTTTTTAGAGAACACTGCATGCAAGTTGCTATCTTGGAAGTAGAGGGACTGATTCCTGACCCGCCAACACTTTGAATTTGGATTTTCTAGTCTTCAGAACTGTGAGGAACAAATTCTTGTTTTAGATAAATTATCCAGTTTCAGAGATTTTCATAGTAGCATGAAATGGACACTGCTTATTCAATTTCTTAATACTGTCATATAGTAAGCAGAAAGTTGAACATTTTCTAAAATCTAGTTTTTCTCTATTAGTATTTTTTAGTGTTATATATAAGAAATTTTTTCCTAGCTAAATGCTAATAACTGTATTTTTTGTTTATTCTGCATATATTTTTTAGTTTTACACTTAAGAGTATAATCTATCTTAAACTAATTTTATGTATAGAGCAAAACAGAACTCTGTTTATTCATTTTGTTAATAGAAATAGCTAATTACTATTAGTCTAGCACTAATTATAGAAAGTACTTTATCTTCTTCATTAATTGACTTGACAATTTAATAAAAGAATTTAGTCAGCTATATATGCTCATGTCTACTTTTGGAATTTATCTTATTCATAGAGATTTTGATCTATTTCTACACAAATAGCAAACATCCTTGTTTAGTGTAACTCTATAGTAAATTTTTTAATTCATGTAAAGTAATAGTTGCATTATCTTTCCTTTTTAAGGTTTTCTTTGTCTATTGGAAATGTTTGCAGTTTCACATACATTTTAATATAAGCTTATAAATCTCTTCAAAAGATATACTAATATTTTTACTGAGATTGCACTAAAACTACTAATGGTTCTGAAGAGAATCAGTATCTTACCTTAACCTACTCTCCTTTACCACGGACCTCCACATACCATTGCGCACACACACTCAGCGTGATCTTCAAATTGCTGGGTCTGGGGCTCAAACTATAGTCACACATGTGAGAGTCCAAATCCTTAACCACCATGCCACCTGCTAGCCCCCCAAATTAAGTAATTTTTGCAAACCACTATTTAGTAACAAACTGAGAACATAAACTTGTAAACTGCCTTTGGAACATGAAGCAAAATGCTTAAACCGTTTGGGGCTTTCTTCTTATTAACAAAGTGAAAGTATTTAGTACTTTAATTTAAATATGTCATCCAGTGATATATCATTCTACAAGTCTTTCTCCTTTTGCCTTCTAATTCCTCTTTTTTTTTTTTTTTGAGAGGTTTTTTCGCTATATGGCACGTGCGCTCGCCAGACAGACAGAGAGAGACATAGAGACAGAAAGCAAGAAATCATCCCCCAGGGGGGATGGTCATGCCGCAATCCCTTCTCCTCCATTCTCCTCTCGGGATCTTGGGCATGCATGCACCCGTGCCCGGCGTGAGTTTTAAACCACCGGGTCTGGGATGCGAACCGCGGTCAACTATGTGGGAGTCCAGCAACATAGCCATTACACTAACTGCTGGTTTCCCCTTCTAATTCCTCTTTAACACACGCACATACATACACATAGACCCAAATTTTACTCTCAAATCTACTGCCAATTAGATTGTATTCAATAACATTAGTTTTAGTGTTTTTTACTCAAATGTTTACCTAATACATTTTTGGTTTGCAGAAGTAATTGATGAACGAAACTACTTCAAATATTGACCAAAAACCCCACATTTATCTATAAAATAATTGACAATTTTTATATTTAATAAAATATATATTATTAATATAAGCTACTCAATATGAAGAAAAATGTCTTTCTGCCATGCCTTGATCAAATGACTAATTTGGGAGAAAAATACTATTATTAACAAAATGTGAAAAAATTTTACTAGCTTCTTAAGTTATATGACTCTTGAATTATACAAATAAGAATCACAATGAAGTGTTAAAGAGAAAGAAAATAAATACTTCAAAAATGGAATTAAATGCTGATAATTAGCCTTGAGTGTTTTGGGGAGAATGGAATCTTAGATTTCTCGTGTCTTTGTGTTACTAGTTAAAACTTTCTTCCAGTTAGAAAGAAGAAATAAATAAAAAGAAAAATAAGTAAAAGTTGCATTTACCAATATATGATTTTGTTCATTTGTTCTGTCTTTATTACATTTAAAAATCTGGTTCAAGGCAACCAGCAGTTAGCGTAATGGCTATGCCACTGAACTCCCATGTAGTCAACCGCCATTCGAGTCCCAGACCCGGTGGCTTAAATTCACGCCAGTCGCATGTGCATACGTGCCCAAGATCCCAAGAGGACAATGGAGGAGAAGGGATTGCGGCATGGTCATCCCCCCTTGGGGGTGATTTCTCATTTTCTATCTCTCTGTCTCTCTCTCTCTCTCTGTCTTTCTGGGGAGCGCATGTGCCCTGTAGCATAAAAAACCTCTGCCAAAAAAAAAAAAATCTGGAATAATGAAAGGGGGGGGGGAGGCATAGAAAGCAACCATGGATACCAGAGACAATGTGGGAGGGGGGTGGGACATGGCAGAGGGTGAGGGATAGGAAATCAAGGATGGCAAAACGAAAAACAAAGTATACAAGACATAAGAATTGGAAAATTATTTGCTGATAACATGTATGTTGATGTGCTTGACTGAGTCAATACACAGTGTATTTTGGATGGAAAATTCGTCTGTATGCTGTAATGATGTGTAGTGAATTAATGTAAAAAATAAATAAATTTAAAGAGAAAAAAAAAAGAATTTATTCCTCATGCTGCTTGTCCCCTTTGTTCTCAGATTCAGCAAGCTCCAGATGTTTCCTGTTTAAGAGTGTAGAACCTATTGGTTACAATATACCCCTCCCTTTTTTCCTTTTGCTGCTTCATTTACTTTAGAAATGAGTGATTTTTCAACAAGTACAATTTGTTCTAATTCCATTTATTTAGATCCATGAACATAATACATTTTTCATTTGGGGACTACCCAGTCAATACACTTTCATAATATAAGACATGATGTATAAAGGGGAAAAGCTATAATACACATGATCATACCAAATGAAAGATGTTATATAAAGAGTCCAAGAGGAATTTCACTTTCTCTGCATTTTCATATAAAAAAGAAACTCGTTAAATATGGGAGACATATTATCAATTTTTTTAACCGATGCACTTAATTTGTGTTTTTCCTAATACAGAGTATATTTCCAAGCTCCCTCGAGTTGTTTCTCTTAACAGAATCCATGATTTATAGCAGCTCTGCTTATTTGTACCACTTTGCCAACTGGAGATGACTTATTTCTCTTGCAAGGAATAATGCTGACTGTGAGGCCATGCATATTTTAGATTCTTTCAAATACTGGGCAAAATATCAGAAAAAGTTGTAATCAGAATATAGCATTTTTAGAGCCTAATTTATTATCTTCTGCTTTATTCTCAGGTATTTGTCACAGTATTCTCACCATACGCTGTTCTTTGTCTTTAGAAAAAGTAACATAATTTAGATGCCATTGTGTAGAAATTTACCCCAAAGACAACTTAACCTTCGAAAACAATTTTATAATTATTAAAACAATAATCCCTTATATACCATGAGGACTTACATTTTATATACACTTGAACAGACATTCGTATTGTTTCGGAGGCAAAGCTGAACATCAACTGCTAATTTACTAATGCTGAAGAAATAAATTAAAATAGTATCCTGGGATTTTTTAAAAAGTATTTCAGCAACAAAATCTAATTTATAATTCAAATACATTATAACTTGACCAAAGGTAATGTTATATGGTTGGCACCTTGAAATAAAAATGAAAATAACACATTACGATCCAAAGTTTTTCTACAAAACATTCATGAAATTAAGGCAGCAAAGGTTAATTTTGTTATTAGAATATAAACTAATATCAGTTTTTAAAGATAAACTCTTTACTGGATAATTTTCTGCAGTTTCTTTCCTTCTACTTGAAACTGTGTCTTTCCTAATAGCCAGTCAGATAGTTTTGTTTTCAATTCCAGCCAGTTGAACTTTTGCTTTTCCATTGCCGATAGTTTTGCTTATGTGTGTTACCTACTTTCAATTTAATGATTCGATCCACTAAGAACATGAAGTGCATTTGAAATAGGGACTCAACCATACTTCATATTGAACACATCTATTTCGCTCTGCTCAGATTGACAGAACAAAAATACCAGATATTGAGTAGTTTATATAAGAAAATATTTTTGCATGATTCTAGAGGCTGGTGTTCTGAGATCACAGCATCGGCATGGTCAACTTCTGATGAGTGCCGTCTTCCTGGTTTGCAGAAGAATACCAGGTTCCTGAGCTCTCACATGACAGGAGGAGGCAGGGAGAGCGAGACAGAGAGAGCATACTCTCTCTGGAGTTTATTCTTACAGGCACTGATTCTATGATGACCTTACTCCCACGTAGCATGCAAGCCTATCTCCTCAAAGACGCAAATACAGTCCTATTGGGGATTAAAGCTTCAGTGTATGAATTTTCAGTGACATAATTCAGTCCATAGCAGTGCCCTTAGAATTTAGCAACTCCTGTTCTTCCAGATGACAGAAAATTTTGCTTAATCATCATCAAATAATTAGTGTTCCTTTGAATTTTTCACCCATCCTATACAAGTCTTGAAAAGAGTTAATTGAATTGCACATTATGAAAAAAAATGCATGGATTTCAAAATCTTTTGTACTTGTACTTTTTTAGAGAAAGAGATTTTTACTATAGGGCATGTAGGATCATTAGAGAGACAGAGAGAGATAAAGTGAGAAATCTCCAGGGAGGATGGCCATGCCACAATCCCTTCTTCTCCCTTCTCCTCTCAGGATCTTGGGCATGCATGCACACACACCTCACATGAGTTTCAAGCTGCCTGATCTGGGACTCGAACCGCTATGTCACCTGCTGGTCCCTTAAACTTGTACTTTAATTTCGTTATTTCACAAACTTTTTAAAGTCCTCTTACATTTAACTCATCTCTACTTGTGTTGCAAGATTCTAATTGAATCTACTGTTTCACCCTCTTGGTCTTGCAGTATGTGAAGCAATTGGCTTAGAAATCTAAGTTTACATTTAATACTCATTAACAGTCATAAAAACCTCACTTAGTTTAGGTCAAAATTTTTATTATTTAACACTGTCATTTCCATCTTTATAAGATATGCATCATCATTTCATTAGCTTTATCTTTTGCTAGAGTTCATATGCTGATATTTTAAAAACAATTTACCAATGATTTAATACGGAAATTATAATGACATCCCATCTGTGTATAGAAGTCTAAAAGTTGCACAGGAATAGTTTGCCCTTATTAGTTAGATAAAGAAGAGTATAAGAAAAAGATTATATCTGAGCTAGTTTTTAAAGCTTAGAGAGCAATTTGAGATACGAGAAGGAAAGAGTAGTGTCTCTGGAAGGAAGATTGAGATTTTCATATAAATATTTCACTTTTGGTAGTGATTTGAGCTCATTTAGGGAAAAAACATGAAAACTGAATGTTGTACATATTTTAGACAGAAGAATAAATGAACTTGATTCAACAGACATTTTTCTCTAATATGCTTTTAATAAAGTACCAAATAAACTAAAAATTATACATTTTTGGGGGGTCAGCAGGTGGCATGTTGGTTAAGGTACTGAATTCCCACATGGTCAACTGTGGTTCGAGTCCTGGACCTGGCGGTTTGAAAATCATGATGGGCTCATGTGCATGGGTGCCTAAAATCCCAGGAGAAGAATGGAAAATGGGCTGTGAAGTGGCTATCCATCCTGGAGGGGTGATTTCTCACTTTTCCACTCATTGTCTCTTTTTGGTGAATGCATACACCCTATGCCAAAAAAAAAAAATACCATTTTCTGAGCTGGCTCTGTGGCATAAAGTAATGTGCTCTGTCATCCTTAAACATACTGCGCACCTGTGTGAGTGCCCCAGATGCATGGGCTGGAGGACTGGATGAAGGAGGCCATGGTATAACCAAATCCTATGGAGAGTCAGCATCTCTCTTCCACATTCATGTAATGAAGGGAAAAATGTAAATACATATCTTCAGGATATTCTGATATACAATGGATTCATCTTAAAAAATACTGTAGTAGACAAAGATAAGCCATTGTTCGTTTTGATGCAGGAAGATAGCATGACTCCCTTTGTAGAATATGATCCACAAGGGCGTGATTCTCCCAGTACTTGGCAAAGAAGCTGCCACACAGTAGATGAGGAATACATTTGTTCTTTAAATGCATTCTGCATAGATAATTTTCAAGATTTAACTGGTAAGTTGCATAATGTTCAATTTAAAAATGGAGAAATGCTGGACTCGTATAACACAGCCATGGTATACTAGAATTGCACTGGTGAATACCACTAAAAAGAAAAAAAAAACACTTAAAGAAAGAATCTATGTCACTATTTCCAAGATTTCTGACAATCATTAGGTTTTTGTATTATATATTGTACTTGACATTACTTTGAAATGTCAATCGTGTATTGTTTATATTTTTCTTAAAACACAGCATAAACAAAGAAGAGAGCACTTTAAAAGAATCAGCATCTTATTTGCGAACTGTCAAAATTTCATTGTTTGAAGGGCATACTGATACATAGGCTGGACGTGTAGCTTGCTATAACTTGCGCACCAATCACCTTTGTCCCTGTTACTACGTCTATGTGAAATAACCTTTATTTATCCATATTTCCAGCCGAAATCCTATCTCTTCTTTGAGCACAAATTAAACTTTTGCACTGTCAGTTTATTTTTCCACAGAGCTAACACTGATCTCAGTGCTAATGCGTGTAGTATTTAGTAATGTTAAATAAAATAAAAAGGAAATTAGTTGTGACACTTGTTAACAAACAGTAAGGTAGGATTTATTTAATGAGAACTATTGACCCAGGTATTCAGGTGGCTAATACAATGAGGTTTTGTAGTAGGAGAGAATTATTTGACTCAACTCTGAATACAGGAAAAAGTGGCAATTTATAGCCTAGGAGCAGAGTAGGGGTCAGTGGATGGAAAATTGCCAAGAGGAAACATCAGGGGTAAGGATGTATTCTGTTAGACTTAAAGAATTCTTAACAAAAAGTCAGGCCAGCACGGTCACATATCACATGGAGAATGGTAAAGAATACAGAACCAGATGAGATATGGAAGAATGGAGGATTCATGTTAAACTGATTTAGCAGGATCTTTGCTAATACTGGACACTGCTCAGATGAACGTGGAAGCTCAAATGTCAGGACCTAGTTGAGAATATAGTTCAGAGGTGCTGGAGTAGATTTGATCAAGGAGAAAACTTTTACCAGTTCTATTTTTTAAAATTATTGTTTCATAATTTTAATGTAACCATACGCATTGACGTCATCTACATTATTGTACTAAAATTGTCTTTTCTCTTTCTAAACGCTATGATATTTGTATCCAGTACTTTTCATGCAATGGTTCTTGATATTTTTTTAACTAAATAATTAAAAAGGAAAAACAAAACATGTTAATACTCCTTAATTCTCTTCCATAGTTAAAAAAAAAAAGTGTAACCAACATGTTATAAACTGTTAACTTGGTGTTGAAGTGGGTTTAAAGCTTATTTTTATGTTTTTGCTGCTTCTTTTACTTTTAAATTTTTCCCAATAGGTTTATGGTAACCAATTACTTTAAAGAAAATTTTTATTATTACCTTGTAAAAAACCTCTTCTAGGCCAGATATACATGGAAATTCAAGACATGATTTTGAAGCACTGTGACATTACAAGATTCAGTGACAGTTTTAAATGGAGTCTCTAAAGCAGTGCTATTTTTTTTTTTTTTTTTGTAAATTGGTAGCATATGTGGTAGCAACTACTAATTAGATAATTGGAAGCATATGGCAGCAATTACTGTCAATCAAATTATGCCATATCCCAGTAGGTAAAACACTACCTTCAGTGCAGAAATGTCTGCTGTGTATGTTCTCAATCTGATCAAGGGATTAATGAGAGCACTCTATGCTATCATTTGAGGCACTACCAATGAACAATGCTTAGAAGCAATCTATAACTCTAATTGAGGTTGTGGCTACAGCATGTGACAGCAGCTATGAATTGGCCCGTCCAATTTGCTGTGGCTCATTAAGACATCCACTCCTAGAGAATTGTGTAGACAGGTCACAACAAATCATACCCAGTGAATTGTTCAGCCAGGTAGAATTCTATTGTACAGACATGGCCCGAGGCCAGGTTTATGTATCACAAGAAAAATGCCCCTGATATAGTATATACAGTGTACCCTAGTTTTAGTTAGATTGTCAGATGCATCATGTTCTCTGGCAGCAATAGCTCATTAAGATCTATATCCAGAGAATAATGGAGCTCGTACTTACAATATGTCATGATTTCTATGGAAGCCCGTAGACACACCACTATCAATCTGTTATGAAAAGGTAACTGAGTTTTTAGATCGAGTATGGGAATAATGGGATTGCCCCCTAAAATTACCTTCATAGATGGTATGGCTATGGAAGCTGTATTGCTGATCCTTTATTGGCCAAATTCTGTTTTCCATAATGCACACCAGGTTTTGTAGAAACATTCTAAGTCCAGCTGAAGAGATGACTGATTCAATATATTATAGGACTATCCAACCTCAAAGAGTACCTGGTTGCTCTTCTATGTTCAACAGCTATGCGGAGCCCTATTATTTCAGTCTTCATTATTGCCAAAACAGTATTGCTTATTTATATCCTTTTCTCTTTTTCCTTTGCTCTTCTAATGCCTATACCATCAGGGTTTTCTTTTTTTTATTTGTCAGTATGATAATATGGATATACTGTGTTAGAAACCCATAAAAATAAGAACTTAAATGAGATCTAAAAGATGTACTTCCTTTGTTTCAAGAGGTTGTCTTTTCTCATGTCAAGTCACATATAATGCTGAGACACCTATTTTAAAATTGTTTTAAAATTGTGCAGCAATTGCTTATAATGATTAATATTTTGTATGTGTTTAAATATGTAAAAACATTGCTAAATATTATATTTTGCATGATTAATAGTAATAATAATATAGACTTATAACAAACCTGGAATTTAAAGCTGAAAATATGCTTATGCTATAATTATTTTTGCCTTATACCATAAACATCTGCATGCACAGTTTCAGTTTCAATAAATCCATTCAAAAATATTTATTGAATATTTAATGGGTTTCAAGCCTTTCTAGGTCCTGCGTATTCATCCTAATGCAGCAGACAGAAAAATGTTGCCCTCATGGAAAGGTGATTTAGTGCAGAAAAACAGTAAGCAAAATGAATAAATTGTGTAAGTGTTAAAGAGAAAGAAGCAGGGAGAGGGCTGAGGAAAGGTAGGGGAACAGAATGGGGAAACCATTCAGTAATGACTTGAAGGAAGTGAAATTGCAGACCATACATAAAGGTTGAAGAGCTTCTCAAGGAGAAATTACAGGAGACAAATGCTCTGGCTGGAATTCCCAGTGAATACCAGGCTAATAAGGAAGTCATTATAGCTGAAGTGAGATGGAGAACAAAGAAGTAAGAAAAATGGTTACAGGGATGATGAGAGTAAATTTCACAAGGCTTTGAAATTTATTATAAGGACTTCAATTTTACTCTGAGTGACACGAGAAGCCACTGAAAATTTCTGAGGAAGAGGGTGATGATCTGACTATACCTTAAACAAATTACTTAGAGGCTCTATTCACAATTAGACTGAAGGCAAAAGGGGGATGGGATATCAGTTAGTGTGACAGTGCAAATATTCGAGCAAGATAGAAATTATGAAACTTAATTCTGGACATTTTGCTACTACTTGTTACTATTGACAAGCTACGTGATGAGGGAATTTGACTTTCGTTTTGCTCTCTACTTCAGATTTCCTGAGAACCCAATAAGGATAATACGCTAATGGTGTTACTAGTGATGAAGTGATAAAATACTGACAGAGAGTAGGAAAAACTGAAAATTGAAACTGAAACTGTGACATTTCTAAACAGGCTGCAGTAGGGCACACAAACATAAATGTACAAAATCAAAGCCATGATGTACACCACAGACTCTATTCTCAGACTCTATCACCAGCTTGTTCAGACCTGTATATTCTAAGACAGTGCTAGAAACATGAGCTTACAATAGCTTTGTGCAAAGATTTGCTTTCTAAAGACAAGACCATTGACTGATCCAACAACATCCTAGTTTGCAAAAACTGAAAAATCCCTACCAAGACCATCCTGTTTGACAAACTTCATACCTCAAAATTGAGTAAGTACATTTTCTTTAACTTTCTCATTTTGCGATACCAATTTATCCTCATATTGCAGCAAACTCAAAAATCTTCAGCTTTTGGGGACCAGCAGTTAGCATAATGGCTATGTCGCTGGACTCCCACGTAGTCAACCGCAGTTGGAGTCCCGGACCCAGTGACTTAAATTCAAGCCGGGTGCGTGTGCGTGCATGCCCAAGATCCTGAGAGGAGAATGGAGGAGAAGGGATTGTGGTGTGGCCATTCCCCCTGTGGGGTGATTTCTTGCTTTCTGCCTCTCTGTCTCTCTCTGTCTTTCTGATGAGCACACATGCCCTATAGCAAAAACCTCTCAAAAACAAACAAACAAACAAACAAACAAATAAAAACTTCAATTTTTATTTTTCTTTTGTAACAATAGGTGTGTCAATGGTGGATTTTGGCAAATTTGTTCAAGATTATGACAGGTAAACTGTCCTTGGGCCAGTAAAACTGTAACTGCTGCTGCTTGGGGCTAGCAGATAGTGTGGAGATTCCTTAGATAAGAGACCTTAAGGCTCCCATTGACAAGCTTGGGGTAGCTGTCTTCTATCCTTTTGTGTAGACATCTACTTGCTGAGACCCTTTGTCGTAGATCAACATGAGGATGACAATAGTAGTATCAGAAGCTAATAAAATAGATGATATTTTAAAAGAATAAATGCAAATAAAGAAAAAAAAATAGGTCTAAAGATTGAGGACTGGGACATTCCAAGTCTAACAGGTTGAAGAGAAGAGAGGAGAAGAGCAAAGAATGATGGTAGAGAAAATACTGCCATGGGTTAGGTATGGTAATTCTGCATACCCGAGGCTAAATGAACAATGCTACAAGGTTGAGAGGGTAATACCTTTTGCCAGATAATCCTGATGAATCAAACAAGATGAGGATTGAATATTGGATTTCACAACATAGGCATGCCTGTTGACCTTAACATGGGCACTTTCAGTGAACTCTTATGAGTGAATACTTGATTGGAGAGGGCTCCAGACAAAAGAGATAGGAAGGAATTAAAGCTGAATATGCAGGCAGTGCTTTTGGTAAAGAAAAAATGAATTAAAAATATAAACAGAGAATAATGTGAGGACCTGTAAAACAGCCTCTATGTATGCTAGCGTTATGGTCCACCAGAGAGGAAAAATGATGGTGGCGCGTGAGGGAGTCAGGGAAATGAATGCTTTGGGTAGATGAGAAGGGGGTGAGTACAAAGGGGGAATTTACCTCAGACAAAAGCAAGTAATATTTATCTATAGGTATGTCTACTTAGAAACGCTTGAGGAAAATACTGAATTGGTACTTTCTGTTGTTGTTTTTATTGTTTTTGTAGTTTCTTAATTTACTAGAGAGTTCATGAACTCACTAGAGAGAGATAGGGAATGTGAGAAAGGACTTCTCATGGGGTAGGGTCATGCTGCAATTGCTTCTCCTCTACTTTCCCTCCTTCTTTCAGAATTTGGGTCACATGCTCAGCATGTTTCTCAAGAAACATGTTCTGAGACTTGAACCATGCAGTTGGCCATGTGGCATTTAGCCATTTAACAACCAGGCTACTGGTGGCCCCAGTCCTTTGTTTTAATTTCAGCACACTGAGTCTCTGTATATTTGTTTATTTAAATACTTATTTAGCAGATCCCATGCACTAAGAACTCTTTTTTACTGCTGAGGGGAGAGCAGTAAACAAAACAGATCAAAAGCAACCCTTGCCTTCATGGTATGTCATTAAACCTATTAGGTTTAAACTAACAAAATGGAGAATAAAAAATGTGCTAGACTTTTCATCTAATATCTTTTTAAAAATTTTTAGCATAACCTTGGTTATCTTTATTGAAATTTCAGTCTATTTGTTCTAAAAAAGAAGCATGAAAGGAATAGCTTGGGTGGTGTTTCTTCAAAAAAAAAAATAAAAAAAATAAAAACTCCTTATTCAGCTGACAGAAATGATTGTGTCTGATAATCACTGTTTGCAGAGAACTGATGAGATTGTGTCGGCAGAGATTTGAGAAGGAACAGTGAACGCTTCCAGATCCTGTGTAAGTTTTCCTGTGACTGGCCAGGCAAAATCAATATAAAGTCTCTAGAGGTTTCTGTTCGTGTCCCATGGAAAAATAACTAACTTGGCAAATGCTATACTCAGTTACGTCTTTTCAGCATCAAAATCCATTGCAATGACTAGATGTGGCTTCTAACTAAAGCTTTGTGTAAAAGCCAATTCAGCATTTGTTACTTTAAATGTGTTCAAGAGAATCTTATTTAAAGCTACCATTTGAGGTACCAGTCACAATTTTCCCCACAAGATTTTGTTCATTGTTTATGCGTGGCTTGTATACCTAAATCACCTCAGGGATCTAAGTATTTCATTCCAGAAAAATATAGGCTAAACAATTTGTTGTGACCTGTTTATCAGAGGGTGATGGGGAGAGACTTTTCTTTCCATCCATCAAAGCATGATGCTTTCTCTCTAAAACTACCCTTTTCATTCCATGTATTTTTTTGACATCATATCTCTCATCCGATTGTTTGTTTGTATTCATTATCCCATTTATTTCCTGTGATTCTTTGAGTTCCCATGGTTAGGTAATAAATGTCCTGTTTGGTAGGCTTAATTGAAAACTTATTGAATCAGAATTTCCTTGTGGTGGGGAGCAAGTATCTTCATTTCAAACCAACACCCAGATCATTTGTACGTGCATTGAGGTTGAAACCCTAGACCATAGATCTTGTTAGCTCTCCCATTTAAGAAATGCTACACCTTCTTTGAGTGATTTTGCCCTTAAATTTAAGACTATGGAATGTTGTGTTGGTGGTTGATGTACATTGTGTTTTAAGTCTAAGTTTCTCAACTGAAGTGATGGAGGATATTGCCACCTCTGGGACTATTGGCAATCAATACCTCGAGTCATTTTGGATTGTCATGGATGGAGGGGAGATTTGTTAGTGCTTCCAGTGAGGAACCTAGTGATACTTCTAAAGATTCTAACTGCACAAGGTAAGCCCACCTACAAAAGGAATCATCTGGACATGATATCAATAGCTCTGAAAGTAAGGAAATCTGCTCTAAGGCAATGGAGTAGAACTGATGCCAATTTCAATGTGTTTATTTGTCTATACAACAAAGAGTTCATGATTTTTTTTTTTCATGGAAACCCACAGGGTAATTCTGTCTGTAATCAGGAAAGTTATATTCTTCAGGGAATGAGGCCGATCACTTTTAGTATTTTAATCTTCACCAAACCCCGAGTAACATACAGGACACAGTCCCTTTACAGAGGGGATAAGAGTGAAATATGGTTCTAAAGGAGGTAACAAACAAAAACTTTGAATACCAAAATGGTGGATGGCATGAGACATTTCTTTAGATGTTATGGGCATAAAAGACATACTTATGGATAGAATCTTATCTTCATGATAATAAAAAAATAATAAGGAGAAACTGTAATGGCCAAGTAATAAACATGGCAGAATATTTTTCTATTTGAACAGAAAATTCAAACAAGAATTCTTGGTCAACTTGTATGAAATTTTATTCTTTATATGAATGTTTTTGAAAATTTATAAAGGGCTTCAATATCATCTGGGATTTTGGAATAAAGCAGTGAAAAACACCACAGGGTAAAGTGCAGAAGAAAAGAACAATACTTTTGGTCATCATCATGCACTAGCACAGCCTTGGAAATCAATAATAAATTGGCATTCCACAAAGCATACTCAGGAGAGCAATTCCAGAGCAACTGAAAATCTTGTCTCCTTGGTACAGGAATTGTCTTCTGTGAAAAATAAATAAATAAGCAAAAGCAAAAGCATAGTAGAAATTCAACAAAAAGATACTGAAAGAGTTTACTTTCAATATGGAATTGCTGTATTAGAAATTAGACATCCCTGATAATGAATGTTAAAAGAATTTCCAATCTGATGATAAATTAACAACAGATAAAAAAAAAAGTTTTGATGCTAGATATCTTTATATCTTTTCTAAAGATTATCTTTCTCAAATCTATAATTTGTGATTATAATATGAAACATTGTATTAAAAAGTAAGTTGCCAGAAAGTGCTCAGGAAACGAGACCAATCAAAGTGTATCAGCCTCATGTTTTTATCCTGTTAATGTCTATGCATACTCATTATTATTTATTGAATGCCTACCATGTGCCAGATTCCATATATATGCTAAGGATAAACTAAAAAAAAATTTTGTCATAGAACTTAAATTTAAGTAAGATGTAATATATTTTTAAATAGCAAAGACACATCTAAAAGAAGTTTTAAATAGATACTAAGGCTAATTATGGTGACTATTAGATATAACAGTTTCTTCAAAGAAGTGATACTAGACAAGTTGATTTGTTTTCTACATATTTGTACAAATATAATAAACAGTTTACCTTTTTAAACAAGGTTTCTGTAGATTACATAATATTTGATCAGCTTAATGATGAACATAGTGTAACAATGCTATATTTTAAATATGTACCCTTTTCTCAAATAATAGATCAAACAATAATTTGACATAAATTTTGAACTTAAGTATGAAAGAATTTTATCATTGTTAAACACTCAAAAAAGTATGTTAAATTTTCTCAAAATTGTTTACTATGCACGTTTCCTTAGACAGATGGACATCAGGACCAGCAGTTGGCTATGTCGTTGGGCTCCCATGTAGTCAACTGCGGTTCAAGTCCCAGACATGGTGGTTTGAACTCACGCCTGCTGCGTGGGCGTGCGTGTCTAAGATCCTATGAGAAAAATGGAGGAGAAGGGATTGCTACGTGATCACCCTCCCCACTCCCTGAAGGGTGATTTCTCGCTGTCTCTCTGTTTCTCTCTGTCTTTCTAGCAAGTGCACCTGCCCTATAGCAAAAACCTCTCCAAAAGAAAAAAAAAAAAAAAAAGACAGATCTGAAAAAGATTGCTCCATTTTTTTTAAAATTTACTTTATTTTTGTTTACTTGTGAGTTCAGCAGTTTTACATGTTTGTTGGGCATTTGTGTTTGTATATTTGTAAATGCATGTTATATCAACTAATGTTATTTAATGACTTCTTTTTTTTTTTTTTTTTTTAAAGAGAGAGGAAGAAAGTGAGAGAGCAAGCCAACATGTGAGAAAGCAGGCTGACTAAAACCACAATCAGCCATGTGGGTGCCCAGTGCCTTAGCCACCACATCATCTTCTGGCCCCTCTTAATGATATTCTAAAAATTACATTATGGAGACCAGCAGTTGGCGTAATGGCCATGTTGCTGTACTCCCATGTAGTTGACCACGGTTTGAGTCCTGGAACACTGGGGACGTGTGTGTGTGTGTGTGGGGGTGT
>NW_006160111.1:768895-810160 GCF_000334495.1 Tupaia belangeri chinensis | reverse complement strand
AGGTGTTTTCTCGCATTCTCTCTCTCTGTCTCTCTCTGTCTTTCTGCTGAGTGCACACGCCCTATAGCAAAAAAACCCCCCCCCCCCCCCCCCAAAAAAAAAAAAAAGGAAAAAAGAAAATAAATTACATTATGTCATAAGAATATTAAAATTTTGTTGGACCAGAAGATGGTGTAATGGTTATGTTGCTGGACTCTCACATAGTTGACTGTGGTTTGAGTCCCAGACCCAGTGGCTTGGAACTCATGCTGAGCACATGTGCATGCGTGCCCGAAATCCTGAGAGGAGACTGGAAGAGAGGGGACTGAGGCATGACCATCCCCAATGGGGGCTGATTTCTTGCCTTCTGCCTCTCTATCTCTTTCGGTCTCTCTAGCAAGTGCAGTGACCTATAGCAAAAATCTCTTTAAAAACAAAACAAACAAACAAACAAAAAAAACAGAACATTAAAATTGTGTTAATTGGGGCAAGCAGGTGGCATGGTGTTATGGGTGCCAGACTTCCACATGGTTAACTGCTGTTCAAGTCCTGGACTGGCAGCTTGCTTTCTCACTTTCCCACTCTCTCTCTCTCTTACTCTGTCCCTCTCTGTTAAAATTAAAATAAATAAATAAATAAAGTTAAAGAAAATAATTCTTTGAAAACAATTTGTGTTAGTTGCCTGTGTTACCACTATTTCTCATTACTTCTTTTGTGTGTGAAATATAACTATTACTTTCCAATCATTTAAACCACATACTTTAATCACGGGGCACTTTCAGAATTGAAAGAATAGCCTGACATTATTTTTTAACCAATTATGATCAGATTTGAGATTTTAAGACAAACTGAATTATGTGAAACCTGTAAATCAAACTGTGTGCTTGACACCTTCCCAACACTTCAAAGACTCTGATAAGATTACTGTTGGTATTAATGAAAATTTAATATTGTATAATGGAATGTCTCAGTAGTTGGAAGACCTCATTGAATAACTTACATCATTTCCCAAGTGCTGCATAGATAACATTATAAAACCACACATAGATAAAGGATCTCTTCAAAGTATAAGACAGATCAGGGGCCTGGAGAATGGCCTGGAGCACCAATGTGCAGTGCCCTACCTGTGTCTGGATGCCACATGCCAACAGAAGGTTCACATCCCTAGAGCTGCCTGAAAATAGACTATGTACTTGTGTAGAAGCCCAAGAACCTGAGGGGCTGGAGGTCTGGGGAAAGGTGATCATGGAGTAACAAGGTCCTGTTGCAGGTGTTTTCTATTTATCTCTCTGTCCACAAGCATGTGTGTGCTCCCTATTGTATTAAACAAGTGAAAGAGCAGAGTATGTTATTTTAGTGGAATAAGAAATGTTAATATAGTGACAGTTTCCAGAATACAACTCAGCTTTAAAAAACTATCATTTGTTGAATTGTGGTATACTATCAAAACAGAATATCAAGGGAACCAGCAGTTAGCGTAATGGCTATGTCGCTGGACTCCCACGTAGTCGACCGCGGTTCGTGTCCCGGACCCGGTGGCTTAAAACTCACGCCGGGCGCGTGTGCGTGCGTGCCCAAGATCCCGGGAGGAGAATGGAGGAGAGGGGATTGCGGCGTGACCATCCCCCCTGGGGGGTGATTTCTCACTTTCTGTCTCTATGTCTCTCTCTGTCTGTCTGGCGAGCGCACGCGCCCTACAGTGAAAATCTCTCCAAAAAAAAAAAAAAAACAGAATATCAACATCATATGAAAATGTAATTTAAATACTCTTCATTTTTTCCAAATATATATTTGTGAGACCATATTTTTATGTGTTGCCCTCAAAACAACATATAGAAACAGATTAATGCAGCAGCTGATATAAAAATCCATCTATCATCTATTAAGTCAGACATTTGAAAATACTTACAAAAATGTGAAACAACACATTTTGCACATCACTCAGTTCTTTTGGAAAATATAGTTATTTTTCATACACATGGTGTACAAGACAGTGAATGTGATTTTAGCTTTGTGCTTTCTGTGAAGATCTCAAACTGGATAAAATTGGTGAAAAGTACCACTTTATTAAAAGGCTATGGGATACCTGTACTATTTATTCACCCATCACTCCTATCTTATAAATATCAGAACTTCAAAAATGAAATTAAAGAATCAACAATATATAGAACCTCTAAGTAGGATATTTTGTTACGGAATGGGGACTGGGTATGAGAAACACCCACAGAATAAGGACAAAACAAAGAGGGTCATTGTATTGTTACCTGTAGGCTCAGTGCTTTCTACTCTGCAGAGTTTAATCAGTCCTCTCTGGTGTATGCGAAGAGTTCAGGAGAGAATCTGTCATTTATTTCCCAGGTCATGCCCCCTCCAGGCAGGTCCATGAACTGCTTAGTGTGACTAAGTAGAGAAATGGAGCATAAACACCGGCAATTTGAAAATGTCTGTGGCATCTAATAATAGTAATTAATAAAGAGTATATTAACCCCTTGTTCCTATGTTTTCTTTTTCTTTCCCTTCATTTTTCTAGTAATTCAATTTTATTTTTATTGCATTTTACAAAAACATGATTTGTGAAAACTGAAAATCAAAACAAAGAAAAAATGTATTTCTTCTTCTACGCAGAATATGAGAAACACCGTTCTGACGTATGGGGAGCAGCTGGTGCCTGTGTTTCTTCTGAAAGGAATGACTAGATCAGAAAGTGAAATAAAAGCAACAGGCAACAGAGCAATAGACAGTCTTTGGGTTTCTACTTGACTGAGCAGAAGTAGCTGGACTTGAATCAACCAGAGCAATTTATACACATTGTGACAAACAGGAAAATGGCGTATCAGGATGGGAGGGCCCCCATACCGAGGTCTGTGGCAGCACCTGGGGCAGAAGCTTTGGTGAGAATTGGCTGTCTGGCGAGCGCACGCGCCCTACAGTGAAATTCTCTCCAAAAAAAAAAAAAAACAGAATATCAACATCATATGAAAATGTAATTTAAATACTCTTCATTTTTTCCAAATATATATTTGTGAGACCATATTTTTATGTGTTGCCCTCAAAACAACATATAGAAACAGATTAATGCAGCAGCTGATATAAAAATCCATCTATCATCTATTAAGTCAGACATTTGAAAATACTTACAAAAATGTGAAACAACACATTTTGCACATCACTCAGTTCTTTTGGAAAATATAGTTATTTTTCATACACATGGTGTACAAGACAGTGAATGTGATTTTAGCTTTGTGCTTTCTGTGAAGATCTCAAACTGGATAAAATTGGTGAAAAGTACCACTTTATTAAAAGGCTATGGGATACCTGTACTATTTATTCACCCATCACTCCTATCTTATAAATATCAGAACTTCAAAAATGAAATTAAAGAATCAACAATATATAGAACCTCTAAGTAGGATATTTTGTTACGGAATGGGGACTGGGTATGAGAAACACCCACAGAATAAGGACAAAACAAAGAGGGTCATTGTATTGTTACCTGTAGGCTCAGTGCTTTCTACTCTGCAGAGTTTAATCAGTCCTCTCTGGTGTATGCGAAGAGTTCAGGAGAGAATCTGTCATTTATTTCCCAGGTCATGCCCCCTCCAGGCAGGTCCATGAACTGCTTAGTGTGACTAAGTAGAGAAATGGAGCATAAACACCGGCAATTTGAAAATGTCTGTGGCATCTAATAATAGTAATTAATAAAGAGTATATTAACCCCTTGTTCCTATGTTTTCTTTTTCTTTCCCTTCATTTTTCTAGTAATTCAATTTTATTTTTATTGCATTTTACAAAAACATGATTTGTGAAAACTGAAAATCAAAACAAAGAAAAAATGTATTTCTTCTTCTACGCAGAATATGAGAAACACCGTTCTGACGTATGGGGAGCAGCTGGTGCCTGTGTTTCTTCTGAAAGGAATGACTAGATCAGAAAGTGAAATAAAAGCAACAGGCAACAGAGCAATAGACAGTCTTTGGGTTTCTACTTGACTGAGCAGAAGTAGCTGGACTTGAATCAACCAGAGCAATTTATACACATTGTGACAAACAGGAAAATGGCGTATCAGGATGGGAGGGCCCCCATACCGAGGTCTGTGGCAGCACCTGGGGCAGAAGCTTTGGTGAGAATTGGTCACCATAAACAGTTACAGAGGCTTCTTTGTCTTTAAGAGACTGTGCAGTGTAGTAGCAAGTATTATAAACAAGAGATTTTAAATTTGAAGTCTCTTATTAAGTAATGTTTGCTTGGATGATTATAAAAATGCTTAGATGATTTATTCTTTGATGTACTTGAGCAAACATTGCTGGGACAAAAAAAAAAGTCAGCAACAGATCCTGAGTATTTAAAATGTTTAGAAAATTTCCAAGTAAACATTCAATTATTAACTATTTAATAATCCATTCCTGCAAGGCAAAAAGTTAGGAGACCTCAGAGGCACACTCATGAGTTGACATACCAGAAGGATAAATGAATTTTAACCCCAAATTGACAGATAAATCACCTATTATTTTGGGAATAGTATAGAGTAGCCACTTACATTTCCTCCCATAGCTTTAAAGACACTTAAAATCTGCATAAGAACTGGTCTGTGGCCTACTGGTTAAGAGAGTTTCACATGGCCTCAAATACTGGCCCCAGAGGCTTGAAAAACACATCAGGCATTATTTGTGTGTGCATACCTTAAATCCCAAGATGGACAAATAGAGGAGAAGGTATTGTGGCATGACCATGTTTCATTGAAGGGTGCTTTCTGCCTCTCTCTCTCTCTCTCTCTGGAAAGTGCATGTGCCCTCTGGAATTAAAACAATAAATCAGATTCATTGTAGTGAAATGGGTTTAAGAATATGTCTTGGGAATATATTCTACTACTGTGCCATAACCCTAGATTTTACAGAGGATAGAGAGTGGAAAGTGCATGTGCCCTCTGGAATTAAAACAATAAATCAGATTCATTGTAGTGAAATGGGTTTAAGAATATGTCTTGGGAATATATAGAGGATAGAGAGGATAGAGAGATAGAGAGAAGGTGTTTCAAATGATAGAGAAAAAGTAGTGACAATGACTTTCAAGTTTTTGCTTCATTAGCTTCACATAGGTCTTAGAAAATTTCACCATTTTGCTGTATTATAAGCAGAATATTAATATAATCAACTATAGATATCTAAGGTTTAATAGAATAGCTCATTTGAATACTGGCAGATGGCATAATGGTTACATTACTGGAATTCCCCATGGTCCACTGCCATTTAAGTCCCAGACCCAGAGCCTTGAAACTCATACCAGGTGCTTATGTGTTTGTGCCCAAAATTCCAAGAGGCGATGGTATTGTGGTGTGGCCATCCCCCCTGAGGGGGGGGTGTGATTCCTAGCTTTCTGTCTCTCTCTATCTATCTCCCAGGCAAGTATGTATGCCCTATAGCGAAAATCTCTCAAATGAACAAAAAAGAATAGCTCATTTGATTGGAAACTAAGTTAATTTCTTTTTCTTTGAATTATTCTAGAGCTATGTTATAATTTCTCTCCCTAGGTAAGAGATACAGTGCATAGATGAAGTATGAATGGTATCCCTACCCCCTTTATTTCTTTTCTTTTCTTCTTCTTCTTTTTTTCTTTTAAACATTTTCCCTATAGGACACATCCTGGGTAGAGACAGACATAGAGATAGGAAAAGTTGAAATATCACTCCTCAGGGGGAAGGGCCATGCCACCATCCATTCTCCTCTCAGGATTTTGGGCATGCAAGCACATATGCCTGGCTTATTTTTTAAGCCATCAGGTCCAGGATTCAAACTGTGGAGTCAGCCAGATGGTACCCAGTGCCTTAACCATCAAGCTATCTACTGGCCCACCTCCATACTTGTTTTAACTGCTTAAGAGTGAAGTAATTCATTGGAAAATATGTTGATGCCTCAAAGTGCCAATGTTTTGGGAAGTAATGTCTAGTATGGTAAACCAAGATTTAAAAAAAAAAAAAGATTCAGTGACATTTTTCTGCAGATTATCCATACTTTTCCATGAGATAACATTCTGTACTATCATGACTTATCTTCCCGAGCCATCGCCTGTCTGATTACTGCTAGGTTCCTACATCCATGCTTCTTACTAGGCTTTGACTAATTGGATCTTGTTACAGATCTAGTTATAGAAGAAGTAACTATTTCTATTTCATTTTTTAAACTTTTATTATTTTTATGTTTTTAAAAACATTCAATTGCCATACATCATTTGGCCTGTAAAAAGAATTTACCCAACATGAAATACATCTTAAACCAGTTCACTTGAGAATACTATACACATTATCATCAACAGGTAAAAAACCATCTCTATGTCCCACAAATGTCTTGCCTCTATTTTTTTCTCCCTGATTTCCTTTCCTATACTCTTCCCTTCACCCACCCCCCTTCCACACTGTCTCCAGCATCCATTACTATTTTCACTGCTTTTATGTCCTACTTCATTTTTGTAAAGTGCCAAATTACCCCTGTTGAAATCTTTAATGAGTGCACTTTCTTGGATAAAATCTTGCACATTCATAGAAGGAATAGGCAGCCTACATTAGAAATATTTAGCAGTAGGAATCATATTAAAACAGTATTACTATAAAAATAACTAAATAGAAAGACTCTAAAGAAGAGGTAGAGGGAGATTGTGAGGCATAGAATCATTGGAAAGGGGAATTCTCAGTTAATAGATTGGATAAAAAGGACCCTGTTGACTGAAAATTCACTGTGCCTCTTGTCATTGAAGTTGCTGTCTAAGTTATCAGTTCCTTCCTGTGCTGTTAGGGCTTACTATCCTGTAGCTATATTTACAACATAAACATTCTGCATTCTTCCTTAACTTATTGCTGATAAAAGTTTTCATAGTAAGATGAGCCATCCATGAAAAACTGCCATTAGAAATGAAAAGATTTCTCAGTTCAGTTTCAACTATTAAAAAGTTTAAGTTGAATATTACTTGCAATAGCGATGAAATTAATGAATCTCTATTGTTTTCTGTCATGCTACTTTTTTTTTTTTTTGAGAGGTTTTTTTGCTATAGGGCACATGCACTCGCCAGAAAGACAGAGTGAGACAAAGAGACAGAAAGTGAGAAATCACCCCCGAGGGGGGATGGCCATGTCACAATCCCTTCTCTTCCATTCTCCTCTCAGAATCTTGGGCACGCACTCACACTTGCCCAGTGTGAGTTTAAGCCACCATGGTTGAATACGTGTGAGTTCAGCGACATACCCATTGTGCTAACTGCTGGTCCCTGTCATGCTACTTGTAAAGAGACAATGTAAGACTTGAAAATATGTGTGTGTCTCCAGGGCCCAGTTCAATTGCTGAGAATATTTATTCTCTACACAAACAGGGAAATATCCTGCCTTTATGGGTTCTCAGTAATATTTGCCAATTAGTACTTCCATTGCTAGTACTGCCACTAATTCTACCATGTGAGAGGCCTGTGTGTTAAGAAGGGCCACTTCGCATATGTCAAAATAAGGAGATAGTTTTCAGATCAAGGACTATGGGTACTTAATAATGTTCCTCAAAAGGGAGCTTGGCACTTTGCTTACAATAGGCTTTTTCATTATTGACATTTTGAACCAAAAATAAATTTCACACTAAAACACCTAGTGCCACCTGGTATCAGTTCTGTTACCACTGGCCCACTGCTTTACACTGGATCATAAGCCTCAATATTGTCTGGGTTCTGGCTAGTTCTATGATATTTTTACCTCTCTGTCAATGTGTTCCTTGAAGCTATAGTTGGACTCCGGTCCTTTCTTAAAAGGAATTCCTTTGTTTGGAATTGCTCTCTCTATGTATTATAAGACTCATGTTCT
This sequence comes from Tupaia belangeri chinensis, assembly GCF_000334495.1. Classification (NCBI taxonomy): domain Eukaryota; kingdom Metazoa; phylum Chordata; class Mammalia; order Scandentia; family Tupaiidae; genus Tupaia; species Tupaia belangeri. The sequence continues at coordinate 802,350 of NW_006160111.1, read as the reverse complement.
TATTTCATGCTCTCTCCTCCATTACCATCTTATAAGTATTATCTTCTCTGATCACCCTATTTAAACTAGAAATCTGACACAGGCATTCTTACCCTGTTAACCCATGTTATTGTACTCAATAGCACTTATAAAATTACCGTTATACTATACATTAATTTTACCACCTAATTATCCATTCTTCATCTCTCCTCTCACACAATGCAAGCTCCAGGACAGATATATCATCCATTTTGGGAGTGGTGTTGGGCATGTTATAAGGGCTCAATTGATAGGGCAGGATGAAGAAATGGTAATCTGAGACATGTTTCAAACTCCTTTCTGTGTTCTATGTTTCTACATTTAAGTAAGAGTTTTCTAGAGAAACATACCTGCCAAGGTTGAGGGTAATCTTTTTATAAAAGTTTTAAAAACAGCAGTTTTCTTGAACACCAGTTTACCAAATAAAAATTATACTTGTAATCTGTTGTGGTTAGGATGTCTCTCCAAAATCCCTGGGTTGAGATTTGATTGTGATGAGATTAAGAGGGTGGAAACTTAATCTAATTATTCTATTAAAAGGTAGAAACTTTGGGAAATGGCTAAATCCTGGTGAGTTTATAAGGAGAGGAATGAGACAAGAAGAAGGGGAGACACATGGACATTGACATACATTGCCCTGCTGCCTGCTATATCATGATGCAACAAGAAGTCCTTGAGCACATGTGTCCCTGGACTTGACCTCCATACTGTGATCTGACTAAACCTCTATTCTATTAAGTGATTTTTTTTTTTTTGGAGAGGTTTTTAGTATAGGGCATGTGCTCTCTCCAGAAAGACAGAGAGAGACAGAGAGATAGAAAGGGAGAAATCACTCCTCCAGAGGGGATAGCCACACCACAATCCCTTCTCCACCATTCTCCTCTTGAGATTTTGGGTGCACACGCACACAAGCCCAGCATGAGTTTAAGCCACTGAGTCCAGGACTCAAACTGTGATTGACTACATGGGAGTTCAGCGACAGCCTTTACGCTAACTGCTGGTCCCTATTAAGTGATTTTCTACTAGTAACAACAGAATGGCTAGAACAGAACCCCTGAAAGCCAATTTTAAATGAATTCACATTTGTGAATATTAATTACCATTTTTATGTATGTTAAATGCTTTTAGTTTAATTGATATCAACATCACTTGCAATCAAAAGTATTTTCTAAATCGAAGTTTTAAAAATAAGGTTATTAAAAATTTTGTTATAAAGGTTTCTGTTTGAAAAATTTCCCTTTTTTTACAAAGCATTTCATGGAAGACAGTTTTATAATATCTTAGGATATTTGGTTTTGTGAGGAAATATAATGGGCTGTCTTATTTCCAATATCTTACTTTTCAATGATCTGAATGAATAAAGGGGAGTAAAATAAATGTATAAAAGAAATTGTTGAGGTGAGCCTATAGAACAGTGGTTAAGAACTATGCATTGGGAAGAAGATCTCACATGGTGAAAAACATGCTGGGGATATGTACATGTATGCCCAAAATCTTGACAGAAAAGAGAAATGGAGGAAAAGCATTGTGGCATGACCATGCCCTGTTGGGGAGGGGGGGTTGCTTTCTCTTTATATTTCCTTTTCTGAACCACGTACATATCTTCTGACAATTTAAAAAAAAATAGATAAAAAAGAGACACCTGTTTTAGCAAAAGGACCTCCATGCAGCAGGCCACCTGCAACTGGAAGGCTTTGCAGCTGAGGCCCATGCCTCATCCCCTCCCCTGCTTGCCTTTGAACTCTTAGGTGTGTTGCTTGGGACTTTGAGACTACCTTGTACCTTCTCCACCTCATCTAGATACCTGTTCCAGTGAGGGCCATGCTGTACAGCAGGCTGTCTATGGCTGGAAGTCTGTGTGGCTGAGGCTCATGGCTCATCACATACTCCACTCACCTTTGAATTCTCAGGTGTATTACTTGGGACTTTGAAATTACCTTGTGCCCTCCCTGCTCCATCCAGACACTGGTTCCTGTGAAGGGACTTACCATATGGCAGGTTGCCTGTGGCTGCAAGGCTGTGCAGCTGAGACCCATGACTCACCCCCTGCCCCACTCGCCTTTAAACTCTCAAGTGTGTTGCTTGGGACTTTGAGACACCCTTGTGCCTCTCCCTGCTCCATCTGGATATTCCTTCCTGCACAGAGAGACTGAGCTGCAAAGAGAATGTAGCTTATCCCCTACCAGTCTCTGAATTCTAAGACTTCAGCATTCCCTCAATGACTTGGTGGACAATATCTTCTATTTTCCTGAATCAAAGCTCAGCAGCTCAGTCTCAGGCACACCACTTCTCTAGAAATGGGGAGGACTTTGAGACATCCAAGACCAGCGACAACAGTGCAGGTTGCTGGTGAGCATCAGAAAGATAGAACAGCAGAGAGATAACCAATCACCTACTTCCACATGCTTTTGACTGCTCAGAATTTACTTGAAGAATTTAGGAACGAATGTATACATCACAAGATGACTACAAACAGTTGCTGAGACATGAGAAATATGAGCAATCACCAACATGTCTCTTTCTCTTTTCCCCCAAGGGAAAAGATCAAGTCTTCATCATCCACAGACAACACAATGGAACTTGTGGAAATGTCAGGTAAACAATTCAGAATATTTATACCTAACTAAATCAGATGCAAGAGAAAAGAGACAACAAGCTCCAGGAGATGAGGAAGATAAAATAATAAGGGTATTGATTACATATTCCATGAAACCCTGGTAGAAAACTTTTCACATCTAGAGAGGTATTCAAATATCTAGACCTAAGAAATATAAAGAACCCCAAATAGAATCAACCCAAGAAAGTCTTCTCCAAGACACATCATAGCCAAATTGGCAGAAACCACAGACAAAGACAAGGTACTAAAATTGGCAAGAGAGAAACAGCAAGTTACTTAAAAGAATTATCCCATCAGGCTAACATCAGATCACTGTTGTAAACAAAACAGGCAAAGAATGAATTAGAAAAAAATAGTCAAAGTGTTAAATAAAAAACAATTTCAACCAAGATTACTATACCTGGCAAGATTATCCTTCATATGGATATAAATGATAAAAAACATTCTCAAGTAAACAGAATCTGAAAGAAGGTTTTACCAACTCCAGACCAGCTCTTTAAAAACTTCTGAAGGGAGTGCTATACCAATAAAACTAAAGTAAGAGAACAGATATATGAGAACAAAAACTACCAAGAAAATGGCTCATTTCATGATAGTAACATGTTCATGAATATTGATAATAACATAGATCAATAATGGATTAAATTCTCCAATCAAAAGACACAGATTGGATGAATGAAAAGAAAGAAAAAATAAAATAAATAAATAAATAAGTAAACCAGAAAACAGAATCCCTCTATCTGCTATTGACAAGAGATGTACCTTATGGATTAAGACATACATAGAGCCCCAGTGAAGGGCCAGAAAAGTTATTCCATGCAAACAGAAATATAAAAAGGGCTGGATTCATGATACTTATTTCAGACAAAATAGGCTTTAAGACAAAAAGTATAAGAAGAGGCAAAGAAGGGCATTCTATAGTAGTAACAAGGCTAATTCTTCAAGAAGATATAATGCTTATAAATATCTATGCACCCAACTCAGGAACACCTAGTAAAGGCAAGACTGCTAGAGTTACAAGGAAAGATAGGTTGTAACACTCTAATTGTTGTGATCTCAATACCCTACTATGTCTTTTAGACAGATATTCTAGACAAAAAAAAAAAAAAAACAGAGATACAAGACCTAAATGATAATATAAATTGAATGGACTTGACAGACATCTATAGAACTTTCCACCCTAAGACCACAAATATACATTTTTCTCACACCCACAAGTAAGCTTTTCAAAAATTGGCCATATGATAAGGCATAAATCAAGCCTTTACAGATTCAAAGGCATAGAAAATATATCCAACATCTTCTATGACCATGATGGAATTAAACTTGATATTAATTTTAGGAAAAATCCTCAAAAATACATAAACACATGGAAACTAAACAAACTACTTCTGAATAACTTCTCAACTACTGAATAAATTAAGTCTAAAATAAAAAAATATATGGAAGCAAGTGGTAATGAATATATAACTTTCCATAATCTATGGGACACTGCAAAAGCAGTCATAAGAGGGAAATTCATAGCAATTAGTGTGCAAAAGTTAAAGATGGAAAGGTGACAAATAGACAACCTAACATCATGCCTCAGGGAATTGGAAAAACAAACAAACAAAAAACCTGAAAAAAAAAATCAGTTGAAAAGAAAGAAATATTCAAGCAGAAATAAATGAAATAGAAAATAAAAGAACTATACAGAAAATAAATAAAAGCTAAAGCTTGTTCTTTAAAAAGATTAACAAGATGTATGTATCCTTGGCTAGACTGATAAAAAAGAAGAAACCTGATAAATATGTAATAAAACAGGCAATATTACAACAGACACAATAGAACTAGAAAACATCATTATAGGATAGTATGAGTGACAATATGACACAAACAATGGAAAATGGAAGAGATGGACAAATTCCCAGGTGCACATCATTTACCATGATTTAACCAGGAGGATGTAAATGCCTGAATAGACCCATCCATAAAAAGTCATGAGATTGAATCAGTAATAAATAACCTCCTGACAAAGAAAATTCCAGGTCCTAATGGCTTCACTTCTGAATTCTACATTTCTATGTACAAACAGGCAGACTGAGATAGAGCTGAAGGAAGGAAGGGAATCTCACAAAAACATTTTATGAAGCCTCCATTATCCTTATTCTCAAAAGAGATAAAGACATGACAAAAAATCAAAACTACAGAACAGTATCTCTGATGAATATATATACAAAAATTCTTGAAAAGATACTTGCAAATAGTATACAACAACATATAACAAAGATTATTCAACACAACCAGGTAGGCTTTATTTTAAGGATACAAGGGTGGCTCAACATATGCAAGACCATAAATATAATACACCATATTAACAGAAAGAAAGATAAAAACCATATAATCATTTCAATCAATGCAGAGAAAGCATTCAACAAAATACAACATCCTTTTATGATTAAGACTCTTAGCAAGATTGCTATAGAAGGGTCAATTCTCAACATAATAAAAGTCATATATGAAAAACATATAGCTAACATTATACTGAATGGGGAAAAGCTAAAAGCTTCTCCATTAAAAATTGGTACCAGATGGGAACCAGCAGTTAGCGTAATGACTAGGTCGCTGGACTCCCACGTAGTTGACCATGGTTTGCGTCTTGGATCTAGTGGCTTAAAGCTCACGCTGGGCGCATGTGCATGCATGCCCAAGATCCCGAGAGCAGAATGGAGGAGAAGGGATTGCGGCGTGACAATCCCCCCTGGGGGGTGATTTCTCGCTTTCTGTCTCTATGTCTCTCTCTGTCTGGCGAGCACACGTGCCCTATAGTGAAAACCTCTCCAAAAAAAAAAAAAAATTGGTACCAGACAAGGCTGCCCACTTTCTCCACTCCTTTTCAATATACTGCTAGAAGTCTTAGCAACACAATCAGAAAAGAAATAATATAAAAGGCATTCAAATAGACAAAGAAGAGTTGAAAATATTTGCAAATGACATGATGGTATACTTAGAAGACCCAAGGTTTTTCATAAAAATTCCTTGAAGTAATAAATGAATACAGTAAAGTGGCATGATACAAAATCAACATCCAAAAATATATAGCATTTTTATAGACAAACAACAGGCAGACTGAGATAGAACTGAAGAAGGAATCCCTTCTACCATAGCCACAAAATGTATAAAATACCTAGGGATAAACCTAACTAAGGAAGTCAAAGACCTTTACAAAGAAAACAATGAAAATTTGAAAAAAAAATACTGAAAATTACACAAAGTGGAAAGACATCCCATGTTTGTAGATGGAAGAATTAATATAATCAAAATGGCAATTCTAACCAAATGAATTTGCATACTTAATGAATTCCAGTCCAATTACCAGAGACATTATTCACAGATTTAGAAAAGACAATCTTAGTGCTTATCTGGAATCATAAAAGACCTTGTATTGCCAAAGCAATCCTGCACAAGAAGAGTGGACTGGGCAGCATCTCTCTCCTGACCCCCAATATACAATAAAGCTGTGATAATTAAAACAGCATGTTATTGGCACAAAAATAGACAGATGGATCCCAGAAATGAACTTCAAAACATACAGCCAATTTATTTTGACAACGAATACCAATAAATCCAGTGGGAAAAGGAGAAACTGGGTATCCACCTGCAGAAAGATCAAACTGGATCCCCATCTTTCACTATTAACAAAAATCAACTCAAAAATATATCAAAGATCTGAACCTAAGACCTCAAACTATAAGACTATTGGCGGAAAACACTATGGAAACTCTGGGAGACATTGAGGTAGGCAAAGGCTTTTTTTTTTTTAAAGAGGTTTTTGCTATAGGACATGTGAGCTTGCCAGACAGAAAGAGAGAGACAGAGAGACAGAAAGTGAGAAATCACCCCCACCAGGGGGGATGACCACACCACAATCCCTTCTCCTCCATTCTGCTCTCAGGATCTTGGGCACACATGCACATGCTCCTGGAGTGAGTTTTAAGCTACCAGGTCTGGGACGCGAACAGCGGTCAACTACGTGGGAGTCCGGTGACATAGCCATTATGCTAACTGCTGGTCCCAAGACTTCTTAATAGTAAGACTTCCAAAGCATGGGCAATAATCCCTAAAATAGACAAGTAAGACTATATTAGAGTAAGAAGTTTCTGCACAGCAAAGGACACAATAATTATTGTGAATTGACAAACCTCAGAATGGGAGAATGGGAGAATGTAAAATAGGCCTTAGACAAGGGACTGATAACCAGAATATACAGGGAACTCAAGTGACTTACCCCCTAAAAAATGTCTAATCCAATTAAAAGATGAGAAAATAAGCTGAACAAAAATATATCTATGGAAGACATACAGCCAAAAAGCGTAAGAGGAAATTCTCAACATCCTTCACTGTAAGGGAGATGCAGATTAAAACCACAATGATATAACACTTAAACTGTCAGAATAGTGAAGATTAAAAAATACAAAAAGTGTTAAGTGTTGGCAGAGATGTGATGAAAGGAGAACTCTACTATGCTGTTGGTGGGAATGTAAACTGGTTCAGCCATAGTGGAAAACAATATGGAGGGTCCTCAAAGATCTACAAATAGGACTACCATTTGATCCAGCAATTCCACTTCTAGGTATATACCCAAAGGACAGGAGAACACTCACTCAGAAGAGCACTTGCACATCAATGTTTACTGCAGCACTATTCATGATCATTAAGACATGGAACCAACCTAAATGTCCACAAACTGATGCATGGATGGAAAAAGTGTGGTACATATATTCTATGGAATACTACTCAGCCATAAAAAATGAGACCCTGACATTTTATAGAAAGTGATCAAATATGGAAGATCTATTGCTGAGTGAAGCAAACCAGGATATAAAAGAAAGATATTGTATGTATCCACTTAATATATATTGACTGTCTGCACTCTATGGTACAGATTGAAAGATTAGAAGACATAAAAGCAGAAAAAATAGTTATGGAAACTGGAGACAGTGTGGACGAAGGGTAGGAGAAATTTATGGGGAAGGAAATTGGGGAGAAAAAAATAGAGAGGCAAGACATTTGTGGGACACAGAAATGGTTTATTACCTATTGATGAGAATGTGTACAGTATTTCAATTATACTTGTCTGGGATGTATTTCATGTTGGGTAAATTCTCTTTATAAGCCAAATGATATATAGTGATCAAATGTTTAAAAAAAATGATAAGAATATTAAAAAGAGGGGAAAAAGGAAAAAAATCCTGGGGGGAAAAAAAAAGGAAAACTTTAATTCTTCACATTCTAAGGCATACTGCATCTTGGGACCAATTCTATGTGCTGTCAAAACAGTCCCAATAAAAAATATTCTCCCCTCTTTAATAGACACAGAAATGGAGTTATCTGCTGATTGTAGTGCATTTAGTTATGTCTTTGACTTGACTAATATTTACTGTTTTACCTTTAAAGATGTATACTGTAAATATGTACAGGGATTATATGTATATATACACACACACACACACACACACACACACAAAAATTATCCCCTGAAAGAGGCAGTCTAACATTTGAACTTTAAGGCAAATTTGGATTTCCCTTAGGGGAATAAAAGGAAGTTCAAGTTTTTCAGTGAGACCTTAGAGTATAATATCTAGTTTCAAAAAAAAAAAAAAAAAAGACTCTTACAATTAAATTACATCATTTAAATTCATGCGTTATGTTGTTTTGAAAATAACCATAAGGAAGACTCAGAGACAAATGCCCCCTCGAGGTTAGAAGACGATGCTTAGAAAAATATGTTCCAAATGGAAATGTTCTAAATAAAAGCTCTTCTTTCTCTCATTTAGCTCTGATGACCTATCATCTGTGAATGGCAGGTGGCAGGGTTCCAGTGTAATCACTTAGAGACTGATTAATCACTTAAGGTTGTATATGTAAAAAGAAAACATTTGCTAAAGGTAAAATCGAGTCAGGATGATATTTTGGGACCTTGACCTGTCTTTTGAGTTTAAGAAGCAATCCTGTCATGTTTTTGTAGGAGACAGCAGCTGGTATGCAAGATAAAATGCTGTTTCTCTAATACATCTCAACCCCAAAGAACCAGCTGATGAGAAGCCTGGATGTTTGTATGACAAGCTTAGGTATTTGCTTGCCTCTGTGAAAATTAAATTGTCATTGTGCCAAGGGTATGCAGAGAATATCCATTAGCAATTGATGTCAGTATGTTTACGAAGACTTTGAATGGGCTCTTTGTACAAATCAAAATTGGTTTGTGGAAAGAACTAGAGATCAATTATACACTTGGAACCTGAATTCTTAAAATAAATATCAAGGCAAAACCGACAAAGGGAAGGATACTTCAGTTCTTACCTGGTTCCACCCCTGAATCTCTAAAGCACCAAAATTATTCTCACTTATAAGAAAAATGATCATATTATTCATAGAGAGACTCTAAAATATAACTGAGGTTTAAAGATGTGAACATGCTCTGAATTACTAAGACTTGCTGACAACGCTAATCGAATTCTATATAATGGTAATAATTTGAAGAACTGATTTTAACACAAAGCTCAGTTCAACACGTTCTATGTAAGATTCTTGTTAGCACAGGTCTTTAGAATATTATGGATATATAGATATATAAAATCTGGATTGTGATGTGTTAATTTTCACTTCCAGATTCCTGTGTTCAGAATAATGACAGGCTGTTTCCACTTACTCTCTCTATTGAGTTGGCTTACTGAAAGTAATATCATTTATGTATTGCAGATAGGGACACTGGCAATTGAAAACAGGCAAGATTCTTGCTAACATAATCAAAAGCTTAATGGTGAAGGAGATAAAATGGCTGGGAAATGTTTGTATACATTTCAAAATGGTCTTCAAAGGGTTATTCTTGTTATATTGCTTGGAAGATTGTTGTATGGCATTATTGAGAGATGAATGGAGAAAATTATAACAATGATTATAAGATGATCATATGCAAGTGGTATTTTGGTACATAGGAAATTTGAATATATTCCACTATTCTTCACAACCATGCTATTATATGTGTAATTCTGTTTTTCTTGTATCAAAAAAGAAACTAGTGGACAGCAGTGTGATATGGTGATTAAGGGAGCTGGATTCCACATGGCCTACTGCTCAGTTTGAGTCCCAGACCCAGCAGTTTGAGAAACACACTAGGTACCTGTGAGTGTGTGCCCCAAATCCCCAAATGAGGGAGAGTTGGAGTAGAGAAGATTGTGGTAAGAGTATTCTCCAAAGGGGGGGGGGGCTTCCTTCTCACTTCCCCTCTCTCTATCTCTGTATCTCTGTTCCTCTCCAGTGAGTTAACACATCCTCTAGCAAATAAAAAGAGAAAAAGAGGGACCAGCAGGGGTCATGGTGGTTAAGGTCTCTGGACTCTACACAGCCGAACAAAATTCAAGTCCTGGACCTGGTCGCTCGCTTTTTCACTTTTTCTCTCTCTCTCACTCTGTCCCTCTCTATTCAAATTAAAATAAATAAATAAATAAATAAATTCTTTAAAAAAAAAAGGAAAAAGAAATAAACCTGGATATCTTCAACAATTATGTGATTATGTGACAGATCCGTGATTTAAATTCAATTAGTTTTAACAACTAAAACTCAGCTCTTTCAGTGATATTGTCATGATACTAGACTATGTGCATTGTATATGTAAATGTTCATCTAGATTCTATTTTTTCATTCTTTTTCTATATTCATAGTCTATATAGTTACAGTGGATTAAAATATTACATTTGATCATCATAATTTGTTTAAAGTTTACCACAAATACTCATACATAGAGCAACATAAATAATGTGTTTCAGAATGTAGAAGAAAAATATAAATAATTTTCTTTATCTTCAAAGTTTTTATCTTTTGGTAAGATATGAAATAATGAGAAAATAGTGTGTGCAGACCTGTGAATGTTTTAATATTAACCTTTTTGAGCTGTGGAAAATATAGTATAAAAATTGGGATGAAGAGATGTGACTTATGAAACTATCTCAGCAAAAAATGTGACAAAAACAAGGAGTATTTTGCAGAGTTACAAGAGATGTGGTTTCTCAAATCATGAAGAATAAAGAAATGATATTACTCACCAAAATCCCAAGGTGTTTTCACCATTAGCTATAAGGGAATCAGCTGACAAAGCTGTAAGCGATCATATGCTAGTAAATGTTTAAGAACTTGGAGTCAGTAGGTGGCATGGTGTTAATGTGCTGGATCTCACAAGGGCTGACTCCACAGTTTGAGTCCCAGGCCTGGTAGTTGGGAAAACACAGTGGGTACGTGTGCATGTGTGCTCAAAATCTTGAGAAGAAAATGGAGAAGAAGCAATTGTGATGTGGCTACCCACTTGGTGGCTGATTTCTCAATTTCTGTTTCCCTCTCTCTCTATCCCTTTATCTAACTCTTTATAGTAAGCACATATACCCTATAGCAAAAACTTCAAGAAGAAAATAAAAAAGAACTAGCTCACTAGAGATAGGCGGGAAAGTAGAATCCTGATTTTCTACCATCCTCAGATTCTTATGGCATAAAATCCTCAACATGGCCAATTTCAATTCCTATTTATGTCACCAAAAGGAGAAATCGAAATGCCCAAATTGGCTTCTGTGACCCAGTTAGGAATAGCTACAGCATCACACTAAGATGTAAATAAAAGGTACTAAGTTCAGTAAATGCTGATCCTTAACAGGAGTCAATGAAAGATGGTGCTTACAGGGTGGTCCACAAATAGTCTGAAGACAAGGGAGGCCACTTCTGAGGTTCCTGAAACCTGAGATATAATTCTAGATTAGGATAGAAGCACTGGAAATGGAGACCTGGTAGACATAAATATTTTCTCCAAATCCTGTGAATTAAAATCTAAAAGCTCAATATGGTAAGGAATTGAGAGAAATTACATAAATATGCCTAGACGTGTTACCAAATTTGTTACTTTAATAAGTGAAATATTTGGCTAGATTAATATTTTTAGTGGAATTGTAATGATTATTCATTAGACATATTTTAAACTAGACAGACCTGGATTTAGTTAATTTTCTTCACACATGCAGGGGTTTGGAAAATTGACAATAAATGTTAAAAATAATTAAATAAAACAAAAATAATAAATTTCTTAATTCTCTAATTGTTATTTTTTGTAATATTTTTTGGGTCTTCTTAAATCCTGCTTCAGCTTACAATGTATTTTAGAAATTACAGCAACACATAACATATGTGTGAGACCTGCAGATGGTGTAACGATTATGTCACTGGACTCCCATGTAGATGACCATGCTTCGAGTTCTGGACCCGGTAACTTAAAGTCATGCTGGGCACATGTGTGTGCGTGCCCAAAATCCCAACAGGAGAATGGAGGAGAAGGGATTGCAGCCATCCCTACTGGGGGGTGATTTCTCACTTTCTGTTTCACTCTGTCTCTCTGGCAAGCACACATGCCCTATAGCAAAAGTTTGTCTCTTAAAAAACAAAAAAATACAGCAATACATCATGGACAGTGGAGATACATTCTGAGAAATACATCATTAGGCCATTTCATCATTATGTAAACATCATATAGTGTACTTATACAAACTTAAGTGGTATAAATGACCACGCCTTGGCCACGTGTTATAGACAGTTGCTCCTAGGCTACAAAACTGTTCAGCAAGTAACAAATATAGTGGCAATTACAACACAGTGGTATTCGTAAATGTGAACATATCAAAACATTAAAAGGAACAGTAAATATATAATTAAAATGATACAAAAGGTTACAGCTGTATAGGTCACTTCCCAAAATCCTGAGAGGGAAATGGAGAAGAGACTGCAAAGCCATCCTCCATGCGAGGGATGGGGGGGTGATTTCTTGCTTTCTGTCTGGCAAACGCAAACACTCCATAGCAAAAATCTCTCTTAAAAAAGAAAATAATAATATTAATAATAATAAATTAATTCATTATTAAGCTACTATTACTCTTTTTTTAAACGTTAAGTTATTTTAAACTCACTTGTAGTAAACTTAGCTTAAAATATAAACACAGTGTCATGTGTATAAAAATATTTTCTTTCGTTGCATACTTCTTCTATAGACTTGTGTCTGTTTTTCATTCTTTTTTTTTTTTTTACCTTTTAAACAGTCTCTATTAAAAACAAAGTTGGGGGACCGCAGTTAGCATAAAGGCTATGTCGCTGGAGTCCCATGTAGTCGACCACGGTTCACATCCTGGACCCGGTGGCTTAAAACTCACGCTGGACGCGTGTACATGCGTGCCCAAGATTCCGAGAGGAGAACAGAAGAGAGGGGATTGTGGCATGGCCATCCCCCTTGGGGGGTGATTTCTCACTTTCTGTCTCTCTATCTCTCTCTGTCTGTCTGGTGAGTGCATACGTCCTACAGCTAAAACCTCTCAAAAAAAACCCACAAAAAATAAAAAACAAAAAACAAACAAAAAAAACACCAAAAAACAAAGATGGAGACACACACTAGTGTAGGCTCTCACAAGGTCTGCCTTATCAATGTAACTGCCTTCCATCTCCACATCTTATCTCACCAGAAGAGTCATTTGAACAAAAACCACATGAGATTAAATCAAGCACAAGGGAAAATGATGCAGTCAGGAAATTTGGCAAACATGAGATGTGTGAGGGCCATTGCCACATAATATGGCATGCTAGTTTGTAGGAAACTTGTTTTTTTTTTTTAAATATAGGTAGGAGTACACTCTAAAATATTGACAGACGTATATAGTATAGTAAGTACCTAAATTGATAAGTTGTTATGTACTCCATGTAGTTATATGCAGGGCCACCCAAACATGTGAGTAAAGCATTGCTACAATGTTACCATAGCTACTAAGATATCACTAAACCATTGGGATTTCTCAGCTCCATCATAATCATGAGGGGCCACCTTCACTTCACACACGTGACCTGCTTGGACTGAAACATTGTTAGCAAGTGCATGACTACATGTCACACTTTTTAAAATCATTTTCTATTTGTATCTTGTAAAAATACATTAAAGAAAAAAATGTAAAAATATGAGATCCAAACTTGTAGAAATTTTATTAGCAATCATAATGAACGAAAGGAAAGACCTATGCAGCTCTAAATATTTTCTATTTTTGTAACCCAAGTTATTATAAAGTCATGGCAAGGAATTTATTTTGCTTAATTTGAATAAAATTTTATCAGATATCTTTTCAAATAAGTGTCAATATAATAAAAAAATTATGCCTTGATTAATAATTAAATATATGATTTTACACTATTTTAGCTGTTAACATAATAATAAATCATTTTATCAAATTTTATTTGATATTTCCTAACTCCTAGCTGACATGATTATTATTACTATTATTATTATTATTATTATTTGTCAGAGGGCATGGACATTTTCATGAGGAAGATAATTGGATAGAAGAAGAGAGAAAGAAAGCATCCTCCTAGTCAGGCTAAAATCCATTTTTCCTCTATTTCAGTACTGCATCAAGATATTGGGCACTTGTTCATTTGCCTGACATGTTTTTCAAGCCACCAGGGCCATGATTAGAACCACTGTCAGCTGTGTGGCACCTGGCTACCCTTACATAGATATTTTACTGCTATATCATGGTGATGACCCAATAGTGCTATACTTCCTTCAAAGAGAGAGATTTTTGCTATAGGGCACATGTACACACCAGAGACACAGAAAGACAGAAAGCAAGAAATCATCCCGTAGGGGGATGGCCACACTGCAATCACTTCTCCTCCATTTTCCTCTTGGAATTTTGGCTACACATGCACACAAGCTCAGTGTGAGTTTTAAGCCATCGGGTTCAGGACTCAAGCTACGGCTGACTACATGGGAGTCCAGTGATGTAACCATTATGTTATTTTTTTGGTCCCCAACAGTGCTATTTTTAGCAATAGCATATTGTTATATGTTATTATATATAAAACATTTATATATATATAATAGCAATGAAAATTATATTTTTATCATTATTATTTATTTAGTTGTATTTTTTATTATTAAAATATATTTTTAAAATTTACCATAGGGCATGCATGCTCACAGGAGAGGGACAGAGAGAGACAAAGAGAGAAAATGAGAAAGCAAGTTGCCAGTTCAGGAACTCAAGCCCCAATTGGTCATGTGGGAGTCTAGCACTTTAACTACCATGCCACCTGCTGGCATCAGAATTATATTATTATAGGATTATGTTATATAGGATTTTATTCTTAAGACATTTTCGGCATGTAGCTAATTGCAGATAAACAGTTCTTCAGACATCTCCAACTATCTCTCAGTAATATTAACAGCACATTGGTTTTTTGTTTGTTTTTGTTTTTGTTTTTGTTTTGTTTTGTTTTGTTTTGGAGAGGTTTTCGCTATAGGGCGCGTGCGCTCACCAGACAGAGAGAGACATAGGGACAGAAAGCGAGAAATCACCCCCCAGAGGGGATGGCCACGCCACAATCCCTTCTCCTCCATTCTCCTCTTGGGATCTTCGGCATGCACACACACACGCCGGGCGTGAATTTTAACCCACCAGGTCCGGGACTCGAACCGCGGTTGACTACGTGGGAGTTCAGCGACATAGCCATTACGCTAACTGCTGGTTCCCAGCAGCACATTAGTTTTTGTAAGAACAAAAATGTTCAAAATTCATTTTGTATGCTGTAATGATGTATAGTGAATTAATGTAAATAAATAAATTTAAAGAAAAAAAAGAACAAAAATGTTAAGTGTTATACTTTTGGGTCCTATACATCAATTTTTATGCTCCTAAAAAGAAATCTGTAGCTATGTTTTTAAAAAGCACCCCCACACATTTTTATAGCCCTTTCTTTCGAGCATTTATACTTTTCTTGAAATATTATCCTTTAAACCAACATTTCTCATTCTTACACTCAGCTTCAAGGTACAATATTTGGAAAGGTTAGTAAAATTCCATTAAGTCATTTTGAGTTATCTAAGGGTGAACTTTAAGAAATTGTTCAGACAGTTTTAATACACTTGAAGAGTTGAAAAGTAGTTTTGTTTTTAAAGTTCACACCTGACACATATTTAGTCTTCACTGAAGAATTGATGCCCGAACTTCTTAGGGCAAGTGGAGGTACTTCAAGAACAAGATTGAAACCTCTGTACTGCCGTCTGGTCCCTACGCTATGGCAGCCTGACCACGGGCCACGTGAGACGTGAGGAAAGGGTATTTTATTTCTGACCTATGAATATCCACGTGCGTTTTTGTCTCTCCTCATTTGTTTTCTCATATATTCACTTCCCCTCACTGGACCATGCTGTTGACAGTCAGCCATCTGATAATATATACAAACACTGTCAAATAAAAGAGAAAAGTATTTGTAAAGGCGAACAGATTTATCCCTTGATATGTTTTAAATTGCCATGATTATGTTCATTTTTACTTTCTATTTACTCTTGAGATGATCTTACATGTGCACTGAGCTTTATCAAAAACAATTTGCATGAAAGAAGTGACTTCACAAAAGATGATAAGCAAGAGAGAGAAAGAGAGAGAACCAAAAGGCAGCAAAAGATGATAAGCAAGAGAGAGAAAGAGAGAGAATCAAAAGACAACAAGAAAAGCTGTCTTTCATATCCGACATGGTTTAAAACATAGTTTCTTCTTCTACGCACACAAATTCCATAACAATGTAAATCAGAGAACTAATCTAATCCTTTGTTTAATGCTTGATGTTATGCTGTCGGTCCTATGAATCCATGATATGTTTCCATATGTTTCTAACCCTTTTTGAGCCAGAACAAAATTTGATTACAGAATTATATTTTTAAAAAAGAATTATTGTGGAACCAGCAGTTAGCATAGTGGCTATGTTGCTGGACTCCCATGTAGTCGACTTCAATTCGCGTCCCAGACCCGGTGGCTTAAAACTCATGCCGGGTGCACGGGCGTGCGTGCCCAAGATCCCAAGAGGAGAATGGAGGAGAAGGGATTGCGGCGTGACCATCCCCCTTGGGGGGTGATTTCTCGCTTTCTGTCTCTGTGTCTCTCTCTGTCTGTCTGGCGAGCGCACTTGCCCTATAGCATAAACCTCTCAAAAAAAATAAAAAGAATTATTATATTTAACTTTATTTATTTATTTATTTTACTTTGACCAAAGAGGGACAATTATATGCCATGACCAAGAGGAATTTATTTCAGGTTTCCATGTCTGTTTCAACATTTGAAAATCAATGTAACCCCTACATCAACAGGCTAAGGAAAACAAACTTATGACTGTATCAATTCATTCAGAACAAGCATTTGATAAAATTCAACACTAATGAGTGATGAAAATTATCAGTAAGAAAAAAAAGAACAAGAGGGCTATCTCACGTTGATAGCAACTATCTAATAAAAACCTACAGTTATCATCATACTTAACATGAAAAATCAAATTCTTCCCTCTGACATCAAGAATTACGTGAAGCTGTCTGCTCTCACCACTCTTATTCAGAATAGTACTTTACTATCTAGCCAGTGCAATAGATCAAGAAAAATGAAATAAAAGGCATACAAATCAGAAGAAATAAAAACTCTCTCTTGACAGATGAATGTCTACATTCAAAATCTCAATGACTCTACAAAAACAGAAACCACTTAGTTCAAAATTCAGCAAAGTCACAATAACATCAATATGCTTAAAAATCATTCAAACATATTAAAAGTTAATTTTTTTATGAAGAGGGGGAGAGAGAAAGAGAGAGATGGATAAAGGCATCCCCAACATGTTTCCATCCCAATGAGATAACCTCCTAGCCTCCCAGCCTGCCAGAACCATTACATGCCTGTGGGCACATACTCTGAGAATCCCGGGTCTTCCACATGGCTCCAGTATCACACAGTGGTGCTCAATGTGACTATGGCTTGAAGGGCTTGGCTAAAAAGAACAACAAAACGATTTTTTGTTATCATTTTTTAAATTTTTTTTCTTTTTTTTAAGAATTATTTTATTGGGAACCAGCAGTTAGCGTAGTGGCTATGTCACTGGATTCCCACGTAGTCAACCGCGGTCCGCGTCCCGGACACAGTGGCTTAAAACTCACTACGGACACGTGTGCGTGTGTGCCCAAGATCCCAAGAGGAGAATGGAGGAGAAGGGATGGCGGCATGACCATCCCCTCTGGGGGGTGATTTCTTGCTTTCTGTCTCTCTGTCTCTCTCTGTCTGGCGAGTGCACATGCCCTATAGCAAAAAAAACTGTCAAAAAAAAAAAGAGTTATTTTATTTAACTTTACTTATTTATTTATTTATAATTTGATCAGAGAGGGACAGAGTGAGAGTGAGAGAGTGAAAGAGAGAGAGAGAAATTGAGAAAGCAAGCTGCCAGGTTCAGGACTTGAACTGTGGTCGACCACGTGGGAGTCCAGCATCCTTAATCACCACACCACCTGCTGGCCCCAAAAAGATATTTTTTAATATGGCTGCAACTACATAAACTTATATGGGTGATAAGATTGCATAAACAAAACAAAAATGAACAAAATATAAACACAAACACAAAATACATGTTAAATTGGTAAAATTGAAATAAAATGGGAAGATTATATCAATTTCTTGGTTTTGCTAATGAACTAGAGTTTTGTAAGACACTCCCTTTAGAGAAAACTGGTGGAAGGATATATACAATTTAATGTGAACCTATAATAATCTCAAATTTTAAAAACCTAAGTAGCAAATTAACTACTTAGTTTTAACAGTATGATCCAAAGTAGGCTATGTTTAGTTTTATTGTTTATACATATAGAAGAGGTAGGAAATTAGTGACTAGTAGCTCAAGAAAACACTAATTGAATGGCTGTATTTCTAGAGTCTGATATCTAGTGACCTTAAGATCTGAAGGTATTAGAAGAAAAGAAAAAGTAAATATATACAGATATTTATTTTTTAAAAATCTCTATAAAAGTAATCTAGACTGTTGAAGTCATAACTCATATAGCTGGGTGCCTTCCAGTGTCACCTAGATTTATATTAGAATGGTAGTATGAACTTTCTTTGCATCTTTTTGTAGTTGTAGCATAGCTGGTGTCATATGACAGGCTAGTAGGAAAACTGGAGTTTTAGTTCAGATTAGAATGTTCAAAATCTCATATTGTTGTACATGTACAGAGAGGTTAAGTTATAAGATTCAGAGATAAGGACAAGTAAATGATTTTAACTTCTGTCACACAGGCAAAATAGACTAAAAAATTCAGTTTTCTATATCATCTTTTTAATGTATGTATGTATGTATGTATGCGTGTATTTTATTTTGCCAGAGGATGCATTTACTCACCAGAAAGAAAGAATAAGAGAGTGAGAAAGCAATTCCTATCGGGAGTGGTTATACTGTAATCATTTATCCTCTATGTCTCCTTCCTTTCAAGATTTTGGGTATGCATGCACATGTGCTAAGACCTGAACTCAAACTGCATGGTTAACCTTGTGGCATCCAGCCACCTTTAACAGTCCTAGCCACCCTCTGGGCCTAGAATTCTATATTCTAACACATGATTTACCTGTGTCTAGAGTGTATGACATAACCCTCCCAACATGTGAGTAGTCCTTAATCTCTGAAATAATTACATTCGTGTCATGAATAAAGCCATGATAAATTTCTCCTGACGCTTTTCTTCAATTTGCTAGCCTATGTCTATGCATAGTGACTGTGTCAGGAAGTCTATTAAAGAGTCACCATCCAATGCTGGAAATTAGTCTTTTCATCCTTCCCATTTATACACTAAAATATACTACGCAAATATTCCTCAGTACTCATAGCCCCATAAATCAGTCTCAGGATATGCATTAATTTAATTGTGATGTTTCACAACAGAAACTTTAAAAATTTTGATTAATTGCAAGACAATTCTTATAATGTGAATTCAAAGTTTGACTGCCTCCAAACTCTTCTAGTCACATTATTTATCGAAAAAAATACAGATTGAGTTCATATTAAGGTAACCACAAGAAATGCTTGATATTCTTTCTTTTTCTGACATTTAGAAATAACAATTCATTATCATTCCAACTAAAGGAATGTGTTCGATACTCCGCGAAATAATGGGGACACTAAGTCAGAAAATCATGACCCTTTCCTCCTGAAGCTCACAATTAAGAAGGGAGATAGACACGTAAATAAATCTTAATAACTATTTGCCAACTGCCTTATTATCCTTAGGATTCAGAGAACTGAAAGGAACTCATGATAATAAACCTTTTATTCACATACCAAGATTTCTCTCATTATTTTGCAGTATCCTTAAATAGAACTAAACAAATCACTTAATGCTACTTCCTTCAGGAGACCCTATTGCATTGACTATGATCACAAAGTGCTATGTCTCTTACCATTCTTTTCCATTTCAGTAAATAGGATCAACTTTCAACTCTGTTTCTTTAATAAAAATATTTGGGTTAACCCTGGTCCTCTGTTATTATCACATCCAAGGTCCTCCAATCTTATAAAATCTACTATCAAAATATAATCTGGGTGCAATATCTCACCTCCTCCATCAACACCGTATTAACAAACCACCAAACCTCATACTTGGATTATTGCAATAGCCTTCCAATTGGTCTTCATGTTGCCACATGTATAGTTCTGCAGCCTAGACTTCAGGTAACAACTAGAGTATTAAGATAACCTCCCTGTTTTGGGACAGTTCAATAGCAGACTATACAACATGCAGCCTAGAATAAAACCAAAGGAGTTGACAGGGCCTAATTAGTGTCATCATCCTACATCTTCCCTGCCGTTCGGTCACCCTGACTTCTTTGTTTCTTGTCAAATACAATGACTTTCCATCTCAGGGATCATACACATATTGTTCTCTCTTAATTGTTCCCCAGAAACATTTGCACATTGTCCATTACTTCACTAGGTTTCTGTTCAGAGATCACCTTTTCAGTAAGTCCGATTCTTCTTAAGTAGTTCCTTCTGCTGCTCTGTTTCTAGGGCTGATAGATAAAATAGAGGACACCTAGTTAAATTTAAGGTTAAGATAAACAACATATTATACACATATTATTATATTTTATGTATGTTATCAACATATGTAATATATTAATATATACATTGATTATTGCACAGTATTAGTATAAGAATTACATAGTATTAGTATAAAGATTCTAAATACTTTATAGTATCTTTGTATGGCTTGAGACCTACTTAAACTAAAAATTAGTCATTTTTCTGAAATTTACGTTTAACAGGATTTCTTGAATCTTTCTTAGCTATATTTGGCATCTCTACTTATTATACTCTGTTTTTCATCATAGAACTTCACCTTACATAATATATTCTAAATGTACTTGCTTGTTTAAGGTCTTTTCTTCCCACTAGCCTGTAAGATCTGTTAGCGTAGGCAATTGGCTTGTTGTGTTCACAGAAAAATGCTTAGAACTTAAAGAAAGGGCTTGTGTATAAGAGATGCTTCATAAACAAGGAGACTTCAAAGAGTACAGAAAAGTTGAATTAAAGCACAAGTTTATTTTGGTACAAAACAGTTTTGAAACCCATGTATATTTCTTTTTTCCTAATATTCATTTACCATAAACATTTTTATATTTTTGGAGAGGATTTTACTTACTATAGGGCACGTGCGCTTGCCAGAAAGACAGAGAGAGACAGACAGACAGAAAGCAAGAAATCACCCCCAGGCCATGTGACAATACTTTCTCCTCCATTCTCCTCTCGGGATCTTGGGCAGGCACACACATGTGTCCGGCGTGAGTTTAAGCCACCAGGTCTCGGACTAGAACTGCGATCAACTGCATGGGAGTCCAGTGACAGCCATTATGCCAACTGCTGGTCCCTATCATACACTTGTTTAAGACTGCTCATATTTGCTGAGTTAAGGAAAAAATTATTGGGTGTGTATACATATATATGAATACACGTGTACATTTTATATTTTGAATAAACGTATAGAAGACACAGTCAGAAAGGGCATTTTTTTAAAGCACAGAAGAGGCAGGCTTACAAATGGCTTGCTAAGTCCTGTGTAAAATCAAACATGAGAAAATGTATTTTCCACCCTCAACAAATTATAAACAAGCCAGTTAACACAGGTAAGGAAATATTTAAAGTTTAATTTTAGATAAAATGATCAGTCTTAGAAGAGAAAGATATTGAAACAATATTACCTGTGATCAAATACAATTAAGAAGGCAAATGATGACAAATTAGGCTTCTTATAAGTCCTTTTATAATTTGAAGAACAAATTAACATTGTGATTTTTTTTCCCCAAAGTCCCAAAATTTTCTAGGTGGTATAAATTTGACCATTCAGGCTTTGGTAACCAATATATTGTGTTGTTGGAAAAGTCATGATGAATTTTTACATAGAAAAGTATGTCATGACTTTTATGCAAACCCAATATTTTGCAGGAGTATAACCTCTGCTTGGGTGACTTCATTTACGTATAAGTGAAATTTGGGCAGCTGATGGAGATTTCATAGTGCTGACAACATTCTGGTAGGGTGACCAGTGGAGATAAGTTGGTGCTGAGTCCCGAATGATGGGAGAATATGATGATTAAGAAAAGTATGGATTCGTACCATAAAGTAACCTGGACTTTTCCAGCCCAGCGCTATAATTAGTAGAGATTGCAAAAGAGCAGCCACAACCAGAGGATTACCTTGAGGAAAACTCTGAAGGAAGAAAGAGACTGATCTTCGCTGGCAGATGGTAAACCACAGAATACGTGGTAGACAGACCTGAGTAGGGGAGGTTCGTATGTGAACTGTGTGCTGGGTGTTTGCTTTTCAACAGTTTGAGTAGTTGACATGTAAATATTTTCTCAACAGTATTTAAAATCGTGCTGTCTCCATTGTTATACACTCACAAAATTATAACAAGAATTTTGAAAGTTATCTGCAAAGTTCAGTTTTTTGTCATTTGGAAAGTTGTTTATTAACTGTCAAGGACTACAGAGTAGGAGCAAAGTATTGATCTGTAAAGTAAATATTTGTGGGAAAATGTAAAATAAATAAAAAAATAAATGAACAAATAAAAAGAAAAGTATAGTTGAATTAATCTAATTGTTTTAACAATGAAAACCACTTAGCTTGAAGTATAATTTTAGAAATTGTGCTAACTTTACAAGGATGCCTTTAATATGGTAAGCCAGAAGCAAATGGATCTCGAACAGTTGGTCTCATCCTTATCTCAGGCTTTAAGATCATTTTAATACAAGAAGAGAGTTTAAATCCTTAACTTGAAATAGACTTTGAATAATGTTTAAATTTTATAATTACTTAAAAATAATCCTCACCGTAATGACAATACTATATGATTTTTCTCCTTGTTGCCTTCATTGGAATACCTGATATTACTTTATTTACAGATTTTCTAATGTGATTCATGAGAGGAGAATTTTATAAGTAAAAATTATACATGCATTAAATATTTAATAAGCTGGGCCTGCCATTCATAACCTAGTGACTAAGGAAAGCTGGATCCCACAGGTTGGATAACAGTTCCAATTCTGACTCGATTGGCTTGAAAAACACCCCAGGATCACCATCATTAAGCAGTGAAACACAAGATCTGTGTTCTGCAGCAGCAGGCTGACAGTGTACAGAGGGCCAAGTAGCTACAGTGGGAAGTGGAGGGAGAGAGATGGGCCTGGAAACAGGCAGAGGCTGATGTGGCCTCCTTTCTCTGTAGAGCTGGTTTAAGAGGAGCTGGGCCGAGTTCGGTAGTGCCTGACCACTGCTCTGCAAAGGCTGAAAGAGGCAGAAAAAGTTGCTGATGAGAGTGGGAAAGGTATGAATCTTATTGGTAACCGGGTCTTAAAGGGTGAAAAAAGATGGTAACCCAACTCAAAGAAATATGTTGTAGGAGATAGACAGGAATTATAAACAGGTGACTGGTAAGTTGATAATTATTGAAGGAGACTCCTTAGAATGAGCTGAACTGATGTTATCCCATTGCAAAGAGGTGACTGAGTAGCTCAGATAGATGGACTAGAACTTGCAGTTTCTGAGTACTGCTGAAGAAAAGCACTCTCAGGAAGAAGACAAGTAAGAGGAAGAGATAGATCCTGACTGATAAACTCAAGGAGCCAGAGACCAGTAAAGAGTTTGGTGGGACAGCCAAGCTGGAAAAGACAACTGACATTTTGGAAGACAAACAGAAATGCACCAAAGAGGAGCACCTCTGTACACAAAGGATGCTGGGCCAGACTTTGCTTGCCCTAAACAAGATGGAGAGCACCCCAGTCCCACTTGGCTGCTGTTCTCTCTGCTTACTAGAAATATTTTTCTGGATTTTAAATATTTAAATGAAAACCTCTAAGCAAAGGATCATGTACTGGTTTAAAATAAAATTTCATATTTATCATTTTATTTTAAAATATAAAAGATTTTGGGGTTGGCAGGTAGAGTGGTAGTTAAGAGCTCTGGGTTCCCACATGGCCTTCTGTTTGAGTCCTGGACCTGGTGGATGGTTTTCTCTCTCTCTTGCTCTCTCTCTCCTCCCTCTGTGCCTCTCTGATCAAATTTAAATAAATCAATAAATCAATAGACATTTTGGAAGACAAACAGAAATGCACCAAAGAGGAGCACCTCTGTACATAAAGGATGCTGGGCCAGACTTTGCTTGCCCTAAACAAGATGGAGAGCACCCCAGTCCCACTTGGCTGCTGTTCTCTCTGCTTACTAGAAATATTTTTCTGGATTTTAAATATTTAAATGAAAACCTCTAAGCAAAGGATCATGTACTGGTTTAAAATAAAATTTCATATTTATCATTTTATTTTAAAATATAAAAGATTTTGGGGTTGGCAGGTAGAGTGGTAGTTAAGAGCTCTGGGTTCCCACATGGCCTTCTGTTTGAGTCCTGGACCTGGTGGATGGTTTTCTCTCTCTCTTGCTCTCTCTCTCCTCCCTCTGTGCCTCTCTGATCAAATTTAAATAAATCAATAAATCAATAAGTTAAATAAAATAATTCTTTAAAAATACTAGTAAAATAAAAGATTCTACACAAAATATGAGTGTAATATATAGTCTATCTAAAACTAATGGAAACATCTAGTACATGGAAAATATTTGATGTTTATCAAATTTAAGACATTTAAAAGTTTTGATTTCCTCAATTAATAAAGGTGGGTTAAAATTTTAGATACTATCTTTATGTAATAATAGTTACAATAATTTCTCTTTAAATAACAATGAGTACTAGCTAGAGCAACATATACTTACTAGATATCTTTTCTTGAATTTTTTCATCTTTTTAAATTTTTATATTTTGTTTTATAGCAATGTTATCTTTTATCATGTGCTATTTGTTCTACCTCTTCTGTTGAATCTCTTTTCTCCTATTTCTTATTCCCACAAAATTTACTGTGTATCTGGTCACATAAATTCTTCTACTCACTGAATATTAATTGTGGCATATAATTTTCATTTTTATTAACTGATTATTTTATTTTCAAAGCATTAGCATTACACATAATAGTGTTGACATCATCTCAACTCTCCATGAATACAAATAAGTAGAATTTGTTTATGTTATTTTTAATTGAATGGCAAGTGTTCCCATATCATAATCCTTCTCCTTCTTCTCTCTGGGTACATAGATACATCAGTGCATGCCCCAGTGTCTGGTCTTCAGGTTGGACTGGAAATCCCTCAGCTACCCATATAGTCCCAGTTACACTTCAAACATTGGCTATTGTTCAGTGTGATAATGATCTGATTCTCCATTAAAAAGAAAATGCTCCTTAAGGTGGGAGAATAATTGGTGGATAAATTGTATTTTTTTTTCAGATTACGAGTGGTATGAATTAAATCCCAAAACTCACCTGAAAGAGCATTATGGTAGCAAATACACAGATTATTTTTTCTCCTTTAAAGGGTTAAACTTTATATCTCTTTTCACAGGCTCATACAGGTAGCCAACATTATCTAAATATTTCACCTTATTCTGCAGTATTTATATGCTGACTCCATCTAATACTCAGTTGTCATTTGGGAAGAGTTGTTTCTAAACTTTTATTTAGTGCTGCTGTAGCTACCCACTCATAAACCACTACTGTATTATTTTTTGAGGCTTTTATGCTATATCCCTAAATCAGGTTTAGCTTATGCTTTTTCATAGTTCTTCTTATTAAGACTGTATCTTTGTTCATTTTATTTGTTTATGTTTTTACCACAAATAGGTGAACTAGCCTGTGGGAAGAAAAATGTGTTGGCATTTTTACTTGGAAAACATTGCATTTCCAAGTCAAGCTAGTTAAAATTAACATCATTAGGCTATTCAGTCTCTACGTAAGGATGGCATCACTTTCTATTTGTGTATTTTATCTTGCTGTCCTTTAGGAAATTTCTAGTGGATATTTATATAGTTTTATTTTTTTCTATTTAATATTATTTTGATCTGTCTCTATTATTTGTTTCATGTTTAAAATGTCATTTTTATTTATGACTTTATTGTATAGATTCTGTGAGTCTGCTCTACTATGTAAAATTCTTATATATTTAATCTGCAAAACTTACTGAATAATAAATATTTTATACAGTATTTTTTAATGTTAAATTATAATCTAACTTACAGTAATGTTGTTCTTGAGAATCCTGTGCAGCATGGTTTGGGGGTGTTTTCATCTACAATAATTTTTTTTCTCTCTATTATACACTCAGATTATTACTTCCATGGGATAATTTTTCATTTTGATTTTTTTATAGTTCCTGTGTAACAGGGTTATTGCAATTTCAAATAACAAATCTATATTAGAAAGAGTTCCTTAGTTACAAATTGTGAGAGAATTTATTTTTCCACCCAGATCTTAGACATTAAATTTTTTTCTTCTACCTGTGTAATTAGGCAGAATTGTTTCTTCAAACTTTTACGGAATGTTTCAAGACATTGAGTGAAAGCAAAGGTCTCATTTCCAACTTTCCAACTTTTACTTTATTTATCATCTCTGCCTGTATATTAAAACACAAAACACTTAGCAAACAAAATAATGAACAAGAGAAGTGTGTATTAGAAGTAACTAATACTGACACACTCTCCTCCATTCACACAGCAGGTGACTCAGCTCATAGGCTCATGATTGGGGCTACAAATCTGATACTTTCTCCTTTATTCTCATCGAGAGAAAAATGGGGTCATAATTAATGAGAGAGTGAAAAACAAACAAACAACAACAACAACAACAACAAAAAACTTTGCCAACCTATTCTCAGTTGCAGGAACACAAAAAAATTAGAATTACTTTCAGTTCTTTCATGAACAAGTGTTCTCATCTACTATTTGTTATCATTTTTTTTCGTCCTATTTAATTTAGCTCTGATTACTGCAGTTTGTAGACCTGACTGCCTTAGGGTTTTTTTTTTTTTTTTTTGGTCCACGAAGGCATCAGAACCACTTACCACCACAAGCCATTACTGGCAACCACAGGTGGCACTTACAGGCCTGACATCTCACTGATTCCAGAAGAATGGAACCACCCCTGCTGTTGCAAACAGACTTACTACAGATTATTTAAGCCAAAAGTTCTTATATATAATCATATACAAGCAGAAATGGAAAATGATGTAACAGTTTGAAAGTGGGAAATGAAATGAGTCTCCTCCCATAGGGGATGGTAATGCTTGAATACCTCCTCCACGTCTTCTTTTTGTATTTTGAGCATGCACTGACAATAAACCCTAAGTTTTTTTCAGGTCCTGCACTCAAACTGGGTTATGTGGGACCCACTTTCCTTAACCAAAATGCTACCAGCTGACCCTCCCAAAATTTTTACTCATCATGTTAAATAAGTCCTAATATATCCCATAAGCTAATAAGTGTCTCTGTAAAAATATATATATATATATTAAAAACCACCAATTATTTTTATATTATTTGTTTGAAACTGCCAAACTACTGAAAAGTAAGGTACATACAGGACCAGCAGTTAGCATAATGGCTATGTCACTGGACTCCCACGTAGTCGACCGAGGTTCGAGTCCCAGACCTGGTGGCTTAAACTCACGCCGGGCGCATGTGGGTGCGTGCCCAAGATCCCGAGAGGAGAAAGGGGGAGAAGGGATTGCGGCGTGGCCATCCCCCCTGGGGGGTGATTTCTCACTTTCTTTCTCTCGATCTCTCTCTGTCTGTCTGGCGAGCACACGTGCCCTATAACAAAAACCTCTCCAAAAAAAGAAATAAGAAAAAAAAGAAAAGTAAGGAACATGAAAGAAGATAAATCTCACAGTGTGTGTTCTCACCCCCCCCCAAAGAAAAAAAAAGAACGAAAACAAAGGACACATAAAAGGATGCAAGGAAATTTGGATGGATGACAGGATATGTTCATTACCTTGGTTGTGGTGTTTGCATCATGGTTGCCTTATGTGGCAGCTAGATCTCACAGGGTCAGCTGTATGATTTCGAAACCCAGACAATGTGACTTGGCAACCACACTGGGCGTGTGTGTGTGTGTGTGTGTGCCCAAGATCATGAAAGGAGAAATAGAGGAGAGAAGAGATTGCTGCATGGCCATCGCTATGAAAGGGAGGATGGTGATTTCTCACTATCCTTCTCTCTCTATTTCTCTCTGTGGTGAGTGCATGTGCCCTCTAGCAAGTTAAAATTAAAAAAGAAAAGACCATGCATAGATTTAAAATTATTTTTGTACCAAAAATATTATACTTTAATTCCATAAAGTCCATATAATTTTTGAGGTGCCCTTGCATTAACATACTTAAAATGATACCTATCATGTAGTAGGTTTTTAGTTAATTGATAATTAATGGGATTTAATTTCATTTTTATAATAATAATTCATAAAGATGCATCCCAAAGAAGTTTTATTATTACCGGTAATTTTTTTCTAGTTTAGGTGCATGTAAATATTTTTGAGCTACTATCTTATGGAACCATGTAATTATTTAGGGAACACAAGTAATCACATTTGGGGCTGATCATAGACGGACTTTCTGAAACACTCTTTTCTTTTTGAATGTTTTGATTTATTTCTCCCATGAGTGAGAAACTAATCTGAATGTGACTGCATCTCCATGGCGGCTCTATCCCAGCCCACTGTCAGCCCTGGGACATGGGCATGCAGGTGCTCAGTGCACTCAAGGTGGTCTCTGAGCTTGAACAGAGAACTTGCTCATGAGCTGTTTGTTTGGTTTTGCTGTTGTTTGTTTTTCAGAATGTTATATTTTATCACTGTGCCACAGTCTGGTCTAGGAAATACATTTTTTAATTTTAAATAATCAGCTCAGCACTATTAACTCAAAATGATAGAAACTTTTCTCACTGTAAAATACCAATGTTTTAATAGTGTTGTTTTCTTTAAGTTTTAAATTAATATAATAATTTTGTGGATATATAAATATTTATGTTAACTCCAATTTGGTTCAGTCAGAAAAAAAGTGAAGAGTAGTACTCTAAATATTCCTTATTATTATACTATCCAAGTGTTTATTAACAAAGTTTCTGCATTTATGAGATTATGGTGGGAAATTAAAGTCATCGTAACAAAATAAATTAGCTAATAAACTTAAACTTTATAAACATGTGCCCACTTGAACATCTCACTTCTTTTAAAGCCTAGAATCAGTAACTAATTGATCATTCTCAATGCAGTGGGGAAAAGAATTAAAAATGATTTTTTCCTCCAGCCATTACTACTTTTAATTGTGATCCATCAAATTACCCTTTCCAGTCTTTGCAGCATGCGAGACAGTCCGTGTAGTTTCTCAATTATTTCATTTATGAAAAATCTAGTTCTGTACAGTCTAATTGAAATGTCTGATCCTGAGTTCTCGTGTTTTTTATTGATACCCCCTTTTTGAGTTGTTGTGCAACTGGAAAAAAACGGGAGGAGGATACCTAATTCCCTTGCTAACTACGGTGGGAATGAGATTGCATCTCTGATTTCACAGTCTTCCTGGGATCCATTTGCTACTATTGTTCTCTACTAAAATGACCAGTCCATTTAAAGGGTCTACACAGTTTTCTAGGGATTGGTTTCTGTTCTATTTTGTTTTGGTTTTCCACAGATTCTGATGTGGATGCTCTTAGAAAGATAAATCAAGCTGTCTCCCTCTAATCCCAGACATGTCACATAGCCTCACCCTTTTTCCTGTAAAAAGCAATTCTTCACTGGAAATTATATGAGCATTTATACTTCTGTCTTATTATCTAACTATCATGACTCCTTACATAAAACTAGAGAGAAATACTAAAGAATCTTCTGAAATTTCCTAGTGTTTTGGGACATAGGGTTACACAATCTTCTTCCAAGGCCTATTTATTTACCATATTTATTCTCATTTACTACAGTTTTTGGGACATAGGGTTACACAATCTTCTTCCAAGGCCTATTTATTTACCATATTTATTCTCATTTATTACAGTATGTATTTGCTTGCTGGAGGGAGAGACAGAGAGAGGAGGATCGTGATAAGGAAGCCCTTGCTGGAGGGAGAGACAGAGAGAGGAGGATGGTGATAAGGAAGCCCCCCGCCCCCATCCCCAGGCAGGATGGCTGCACCACAATCCCTTCTCCTTTCTCCCCGCAGGATTTTGGGTATCCACACAGATGACCCTGGCATGTTCTTCAACCTGCCTGGTCCAGGAATTGAGCTGCACACTCGGCCATGTGGGACCCAGTCACCTTAACCACCACTTGAACAGCTGGCCCCCCAGATACGCTTTTCTGTAGTTTTCTTTTAACACTACTATTCAGCTGCTCCAGAGCCTTCCCACTTCAGGAAATTCAATTCAAGAAGGAAGTACCCTTCTCTATCTATATTCAAGTTCCCAATTAAGGAGAAATGAGAGCCAAATTTATGGTAAGAGAAAGAATCACATTTCTGTTGGGTCTTAAGCTTGAAATAGCCCATTGCTAAGGTTGTCTGCATCCTCCAGAGAGGAGGTAGCCATCATGTCTTCCAGTAGGTGTCGTCTACTTTACACGTCAGCAGATCCTCCAGGTATGCATCTGAAAATCTCATCTCTACTGTCAGATCTGTAGGGCGAGATGGGTGGCATAGCAGTAATGTGACACCATGGGAGGTGGGAGGTTTCCAGGTTTATGTCAGGAGGTCTTACTGAACATTTCAGGGATTGTCTGACCGTATTCTTGGGCTGATTGAAACTGGGGGTGAAGCATCATGTAAAAACCATGTTGGGGGTTTCTGTCTTTCTGTCTCTCTTACTCATGGGAAAAGAAGCATATAAATTTAAAACATTAGTCTCTAAATTATTTATAGATGTTGTAAATGTCTAGAACACAACATGTATCAGTATCAAAGTCAAATAATTCATGAAGTTTTGGAACTGGTTTAGGAAAATTGATCAACATCATTTGTAAGACGATTGACATATTTGAAAGAGACAGATCTATAAAAGTAGTATACCTCTCACAGATTATTTATAAATCATAAACAATAATAATAATAATTCAACTATCTTGTTTTATATTCTAATAGTATATTAATGATATAACTGACTTTTCTTTAAATTGATTTGTCAAGGCAATACAAATTTTTCATTCCTAAAGTGTTATCCAACTTTGCTATGAGCAGTCAAGATTTTACTTTCCAGGAATTGGATAGGTAGGTCTCTAAGGTTATTTATGTTTTTTTTTTTCTTATATAATTAAAAATAATTATTAGGTAAGCTCTTAAAAGAGAAGAGGTTCCAGAAAGTGGCAAAGTGGTTAAGGCACTGGATTCCTACATGGCTGACTGCAGTTTGAGTCCCGGACCCAACGGTTTGAAACTCACACTAGGCATACATGCGTGCATGCTCAAGATCCCAAGAGGAAAATGGAGAAGGAATTGTGGCATGGCCATCCTCACTGGAGTGTGATTTCTTACTTTCTCTCTCTCTGTCTCTCCACCTAGCACACATGTCCTATAGCAAAAATCTCTCTCAAAAAAAAAAATAAAAGCAAGAAATAGAACTGTTTTTCCATGAAAACTGTTATTTAATACATATTTCCATATCTAACTCATAATTTTATGCTTTTAATGATATGAAAAGCTCATCTGTAGAACTGGCCTGGTAGCATAGTAATAAAAGAGAGCCAGATCCCACATGGCTGACCACAGTTTGAATCCAAGCTACAGTACTTTGAAAAACACTGACCATCTGTGTGTGAAAAATCCAAAACCCAACAGAATGGAAAAGTGATTGCAGTGTAACCATACCACATTGGGGTGAGCTTTGTCTTTTTCTCTTTCTTTGTCTCTCTCTGTATGGCATGTGTATCTTACGGCGATGAAAATATAAAGAAAGTAAAGCTCACTTGTCAAAGCTAAAATAAAATTTAACTGGTAAACAATGTATAGTTAGACAACCATGAGTAATTAGAAAAAATTCCAATGGGGGCCAGCAGGTGGCATGATGTTTAAGAGCACTGGACTCCCATAAGACTTACCATGGTTTGAATCCCAGAACTGGCAACTTACTTTTTCACTTTCCCTCTCGCTCTCTCTTGCTCTGCCCCTCTCTGGTCAAATTATAATAACTAACTAAATAAATAAATAAACAGAGTTGAAACAAATAATTCTTAAAAGAAAAAAAATACTTATCAAAATCTACAAAAATATAATACATAAATTGTTTCTAAATTGTCTTTCTCATTCTGTTTTTAAAAAAATGAAAACAGTGGGACCAACAGTTGGCATAATGGCTTATAAACATGAGAGAATTATTTTTTAATATAAAAATCTTGCTGCAACAAAAATAGTCCAAATAATTTTTTATTTTTTATGATGTCATAAAATAATCTTAGTGGAACCAGCAGATGGCATAATGGCTATGTCATTGGACTCCCATGTAGTTGACCGCAGTTCGAATCCTGGAACCAGTGACTTAAACTCCCACTGGACATGTGTGCCCAAGATCCTGAGAGGAGAATGGAGAAGGGATTGCAGCATGGCCATCCCCACTGAGGGCTGATTTTTAGCTTTCTGTCTGTCTGTCTCTGTCTTTCTGGTGAGTGCACGCACCCTACAGAAAAAACTCTCCAAAAAAAAAGAAAAGAAAAAGGTAGTTGTATATGAAAAATGGGATTATCCCTTATGCAAGAAAGAAGGCTTAAAACTTCAGTTATAATCAAGTAGAAAGATTTGTCCCTATTAAAATGATCAGTGAATAAACATATTTGCATATTTCAAATAAAAGTGAAATGCTCAAAATATATGCCAATTCTGTTTTTTTTTTTTTTTTTTTTAATTTTTTTAGAGGTTTTGCTGTAGGGTGCTTTTGCTTGCCAGAAAGACAGAGTGACAGAGAGACGGAAAGCGAGAAATAACCCTCCAGGGGGGATGACCACACCTCAATCCCATCTCCTC
The DNA here is from genome assembly GCF_000334495.1 of Tupaia belangeri chinensis. Classification (NCBI taxonomy): domain Eukaryota; kingdom Metazoa; phylum Chordata; class Mammalia; order Scandentia; family Tupaiidae; genus Tupaia; species Tupaia belangeri. The sequence continues at coordinate 769,448 of NW_006160111.1, read as the reverse complement.
CATTGTCCTCTCGGGATCTTGGGTAAGCATGTGCACATGCCCAGCATGAGTTTAAGCTGCTGGGTCCGGGACTCGAACTGCTGTCAACTACATGGGAGTCCAGCAACATAGCCACTATGCTAACTGCAGGTCCCAAAATATATGCCAATTCTTAATGTTTCTTTTCCTTACTTAAATTCTTTTGAAAAGTTGGAATACCTTTTAATAATACCCTACTCTATTTGACTTTCAACCAGCTTAACAATTGATGCCTCACATAAGAGTTTCTAGTGTGCAATCCAGATATTTGAGCCAATTTCAGATAGATTTCAATTGAGTTAAAAATTATTTTTCCTACACCAAATAGCCATATTCCATATGCCAGTTCTAATCCTTTAAATAGGAGAAGTAATCTGTTTCATTAAGGGAAAAATAAACTGCAGCTTTTGATATAGAAAAGGGAAGCTTATATGAAGGAGTGTGAAAGCATTCCGTTGTCTGTGTGCCTCCTTTTTCTAACCCAGTTTACTAGAGTTCCTGCATATATCTTTAGCCAAACTTCTGTTCCCTCTTT